>NW_019944732.1:97612-105580 GCF_002910315.2 Salvelinus sp. IW2-2015
ACCACAGTGGCCCTGGTGCCGTACCCTTGGTTTGTGGGACCATCATGGACGCCTGGTGGCTGTCTGTCAGGGGGCCAGGACATAGTGTTGTGGTAACCATCATTGAAGCCTGGTGGCGGGTCTGGTCAGTGCCCAGACTAGTGTTTTGGACCATCATTGGAAAGCCTGGTGCGGTCTGGGTCAGTGGCAGACATAGTGTGGTGGGACCATCATGGAAGCCTGGTGGCCGGTCTGCCGGCAGTGGGGCCAAGCATAGTGTGTGGACCCATCATGAAGGCCTGGTGGCGTGTTGGTCGTGGGCCAGACATAGTGTTGTGGGACCATCATGGAGCCTTGGTGGCGGTCTTGCGTCAGTGGGCCAGACATATGTTTTGGGGACCATCATGGATGTCCGTGGGACACGACCGATTGAGTGGAGATTGTCGGAAGAAAGTAGAATATCGAGCAGAGTGAGCGAGAGAAGGAAAGACAAAAAGAAAAAAAATGGAAGAACAAGCAGGGATTAAACTAGCCAGCAACGGCCCTTTATAAGGACGCCCTTTATAAGAGCAAACTCATCAATCAGAACACTTTCTCTCCTCCGCTCTTGTCTCTGTTCGCGTGACTTTCAGACCTCCTTCTGTACAAACCCAGATGCAACACCAATATCCCTTTAAAAATTTAACGCGGACGAGAACAAGTAGGAGTGGTCACCGAAATGCAAGACCACCGTGAGAGCTTACAAAACAGGGTGGAAAAATGATTCTACGGATATGAGCCTCCTTCGAGTTTACTTAACCTCGTGAATTCTCCATTTCACATGAGAGGGGTCCTCTGCTTAAGCAAGCATATCATCACAATGCGCATACACCTGCCGATTCTCCTCTCGAACCTGCTCACTGCGCTGCTGCTCCTCGTCCATCTCTAGAGTCCTCTTCTCACACATCTCCTCTCTCCGACTAATCGATGCGTGACAGACAACGTCCCCAATCTCGAAACCCGTCTGCGGACAAGGATGCACGAGGAACGGAGGAGCGAAGATGCAGAGAGGAGATATAGGACGAGGTGGAGGCGATGGAGTGGACCCGATAGAGGGAGACAGGAGAGTAGGAGGAGAGGAGAGAGGAGATGGAGAGGATGTGAATATGCCGTTGAGGAGATTAACCCTCTCCATAAATTAGCGGAGAGAGAAAGGAACCGCAAGAGCCGAGAAAATCAGTGGCGGAGGACGGGGAGGCGGGGGGCGGGGGGGAAAAGAGGTGCTGGGGAAGAAGGGGCACCAGCGCGGAGTTCGGACAAGGCAGACCCCTGCTTCCCTCCATCCACCACGAACCAATTTTCCTTCTCCCTCCTCCTTCTCCCGCCTTCCCCTAAGTGGTCCCCGGTCCCATCCCCCCCGTCCTCGTCTTTCTGCCCCTCTCCGTCTCCCCCTCTCTCTTACCCCTCCCCCCCTCTCCTCCCCCTCCCCCCCCCTCCCTTACCCTTTTCCTCCACCATCCTCTCCACCACAGACCTCGGTCCCCTTTGGCCTACATTCTCCCCCCCCCCTCGGCCCTTCACCCTCGACCGCCCCGCCCTCACCCTCCCTCCCACCTTCCACCTCGTCCTCTCTCCCCATGTACCCGCCCTACTATCGCTCCTCCTCTCCCCAACCGCGACCTTCTCCGCCGACGCCCTGAGCGTTCAACCCCGACTGAGTAGTCATCGAAGCACCGGCTGAGACTGGAGACGTCTGGGCCGTGTCGAACCTCGAGACCGATTCGCAGAGAGAACCTCCCAGATGAGTCACGAGAACGAGCAGACCTGCTCGAGAGAGAGAAGAAGCAGAGAGAGAGACGAGAGAGCAGAGAGAGAGAGAGAGAGAGAGAGGCGGGATAGACTCGACGAGGATGAGAGAGACAGACGCAAACGTTCCCTGCAGGGCGAGACGACGGAGAGACGATTCACGCGCTCCGCGTGAATGACCAGAGAGAGCGAGAGAGACGCGAGAGAGCAGAGAGAGCGAGTGAGAGACGCTAGAGAGAGAGAACGAGAGAGAGAGAGAGAGAGAGAGAAGATTGAACATGAACGAACTGGTAAACAATTAAACAGACGATAACATCAATGAACCTATCCGTGGCCTCTGACTTCATACTCTGATAACGAAAGCAATTTATTAGGCCGCTCTTTCTCCCTCCATCCATTCCCTCTCTCCCTCTGTCCTATTTCCCTCTGTACAGCTCTCCCTCCGTCCTTTATACCTCCGTCCCTCTCTCCCCCCGTCCCTCTCTCCCTCCGTCCACTCTCCCTCCGTCCACTCTCCCTCTGTCGTCCGCTCTCCCTCCGTCCCTCTCTCCCTCCGTCCCTCTATCCCAACGTCCCTCTCTCGCTCCATCCATCCCTCTCTCCCTTCCTACTTTGGCTGTGGCCTGATCTTATTCTCTCCATTAATACCTACACCTTTCCTCTCATCAGACGCTAACAATTCTCTTAAACACAATAAAACACTTGTTTAGGGTGGTTTGTTAAGGCTCCCTCGTTTCCTATGCTTCCCTCTCATTTGCATATTAATCACAGGGTCATTTCCTGCTAGGCCAAAACACTGGTTGTTATATCTACTGATATGATATACACCTGGCATAGCCATGATCAATCTCTCTCTCCCTCTCTCCCTCTCTCTCTCGCTCTCCCTCTCTCCCTCTCTCTCTATATCCTCTCTCCTTTCTCTCTCTCTCTCCCTCATCACTCTTCAACTTCTGCCAGATCCAGTGAAGTAATTGAGTTGTTATTCCTGTTGAACTGTGGATTAGAAGCATCACTCATCACCCAGTATCATCCATCACCTCCTACCCAGCACTATAGGAAGAGTTACAGGAGGATGCAGAGTGATGTGACAATTTGATCAGTCTTTCCTGGAGCCAATGAAACAAATGGTTGAAAGATATTGGTTGAGACATTATTTCTGGTAGGAAATGCCAGTAGATGCTGCAGCTCCTCCCAACATAAAGCCTATAGAGATGTGTGATCCACTCTTTAGTAGCTTGAGTAGCTTATAGAAACCACCAAATGTAATTCCTGAGCTAGGAACCAAGAGTGTGATGAACTATGAACTCAGTATTATGGACTTTGAATCGCAGCGTGATGAATTTATGACAACTTGAACGCAGCATTATTGAACTCGATCTAAAATGAACTATGATCTTCATTCTTGATTAAACTTTAATGATCTCCTTCATTTATGACTGCAGCATGATGAGCGTATGAAGTCAGCCCTTACTGAAAGTTCAGCGATAATGAACTATTTACCACTAAGCATTATGAACTATTAACTCAGCCTTCTGAACCAGGATAATGAACTAGGATACTCACTTATGACTTATGATCTCAGCATTCTGAGTCAGCCATAGTGAAACTATAAACTCACTATGATGAACTCTGACTCAGGACTATGATCCGCACTCCATTATTGATTCATGGTACTCAGCCATATGAACTATGTTACCTCAGCATTACTGAACTACTGTACGCAGCATTATGAACTGACTTGGTACTCAGCATTATGAACTGATGACCTCAGCCCATGATGAACGATGAACTCCAGAAATGATGCCCTCTGAACTCAGCATTATGACTCAGCCTATGCTCCCTAGGAACTCATCTATCTGATTGCCCTATGTAACTCAGCATGATGGCCCTATGAACCTCAGCCATTATTAATTCAGCATATTAACTATGATCTCCATCATCATTCTGAAACTTCAGCATGAGGCTACTAGGTGAATTCAGAATGATGAACTTTGAACTCAGCGATTATGAACTATGTCCTCCAACATATGAACTATTGAACTCAGCAGTTAATTTAATACACAGCATACATGAAACTATGATCTCAACATTCATGAACTCAGCATTATTAATTCCGCATTAATGAACGTATTGATCTCATACCGATTATGAACTCAGCATGATGAACTCTGAACTCAGCTTCATGACTCTCCAGCGCATTATGAAAATTATGACCTCAGCATTATTTAACTATGAACTCATGCATTATTAAACTATGAACTCAGGAATTTTGGAACTATGAACTCAGCATGATGCAACTATTAACTCAGCATTATGAAACTAAGATGTTGAGCTATGAAAATCAGTGTGCATGAAACTCTATGAACTCCAGTATTATGGACTTTGAACTCAGCCGTGCTCCTCCCGCATTGAATTATGTGAATCTAATGAACTCAGCATTGTGATCACTCATCAAATGAACTATTGATTCCTCGATTATGATTAACTATGATCTCCTCATTGATGAAACTTCAGCATGTATGAGCTATGAAGTGCAGGCGTTATGAATGTTCAAGCATAGATGAACCTATCTAACTAAGCATTTATGAACTATTAACTCAGCCTTCTGAACCCAGGGCATTATATGAACTATGGCGCAGCGTTCATGAACCTATTGATCTCAGCATTGTGATAGTCAGCCCATTGAGTGAACTATGAAACTCACTATGATGAACTGTGACCCTTCCCAGGACTCATGATCCGCATCATTGATATTTTGAATAGTACTCCAGCACTTCACGTGAACTCATGTACTCAGCATTTATGAACACTTATGTACTCAGCATTATGAACTATGGTACTCAGCATTCATGAACTATGGACCCTCCGCATTTAGGAAACTCACTGAAAATCAGCATTAATAAATTGTAACCTGTAATTCAAGGCATTTGATGAACTCATGAACTCAGCATTATGAACTATGAACTCAAAGCACTAGTGACATTGGAACGTCAGCATTATGAACTATGTCCCCTCAACATTATAACTCAGCATTATGAACTATGAACTCAGCCATTATTGAACTCAGCATTATGAACTATGAAACTCAGCATTCACTGAACTAGGCTACTCAGAATTATTGCAATTGGGAAACTCAGCATTATGGAAACGATGAAACGCCGCATGATCTCGAACACTTTATAACTCTCTAGCATTTTGAAACTATGAACTCAGCGCAATTGGATGAACTATGAATCTCACGCCATTATGAACTCATGAACTCAGCATGGATGAACTATGAACTTCAGCATGATGAAGCTCTGTCAAACTCAGCATTATGAACCTATGAACACTCAGCCATGATGCCAACTCATTGACAACTCAGCCTGGCATGAAACTCCTGGAACTCGTCAGCATTCAGCGAACTTTTCAGGCCTGATGAAACTGTGAACTCAGCAGTCATAGAAGCGCAGTGCACAGAGCTCCATTCTGGTGTTATCTCACGGTTGAACCACGCGACCACAGGACCGCCCCTAGCTCTAGGTGCCTGTGGTGCTGTGCGTTGGTTTGGTGTGTGGCTCGTGCTGTGTGTGTTTTTTTGCATGCTGTATTGTATGTATGCACACAGCCATGAATGTGTGTGTGTGTGTGTCGTTGTGGTGTGTGCTGTGACTGTTGATGTGGTGGTGACTTGTTGTGTGTTGTGTGTGTGTGTGTGTTGTGTTGGCTGTTGTGTGTCGCGTGTTACTCCGTCGTGTCTGTTCATTGAGAGTGTGTGTAATGTGTGTGTGTCTCTATGTGTGCATTTGAGAATAGTGTGTGGTGTGTGCGTGTGTTGTGTGTGTTGCTGCTCGTGTGCTGTTGTGTGTGTGTGTGTGTGTGGTGTGTGTGTGTGTGTGTGTTGTGTGTGGTGTGTGTGTGTGTCCGTGTGCTGTGTGTGTGTGTTGGTGTGTGTGTTGTGTCGTGGGGCGCGTAGCTGCGATTCTAAATCCACACCATCAGGCGCTGGCGAGGACCACCCTGTTGGCAGGTCATCCTCCTATTTGCCTGCTGTGTTAGTATGTGATTTACCTCCCCATATGTGACGGCTTTCTTCTTGCTAAGCTTTGTTTCTGTGACGCTTCTGTTTGTCTTGTTGTGTATGGAGGAGGGTTGTGTTGTGTTGTGTGTGTGTGTGTGTCTATGGAGGGTGCTGCGTGTGGGCATCACGTTTCTGTGTATGCGAGGATGGTGGGTGTGTGTGTGTGTGTGTGGTTTGTGTGTGTGGTGTGTGTGGTGTGTTGTGTGTGTGTGTGTGTGTGTGTGTGCTGTGTGTGTGTGTGTGTGTGTGTGTGTGTGTGTGTGTGTAGTGGTGTGTGTGATGTTTCGCTGGCGTGTTGCTGCATCACTTACGCCTGTGGCAGCTGGGTATTGGTCGAGTGACTGGGCGTCTTTTAATAGATACAGGGCCAGGCTCTTATAACCCAGCCAACCTCAATATCGTCAGTGTGGGATATTAACAGAGTTTAATGGGTTCGGGTTGTGGCTGATCCAGAGATTCATCTTGTATTCCAGCAGACTTCTCTAACTTTTTCCAGAGTGCTTCATCGGCAACATTATTTCCAAACAAGTGCAATAATTTTGACCGCAGCCTATCATGGCTTCTGATTCAAGCGAGTGAATAGTTGCACGCATTCCAGATGCCCAGTCATCATCAGTCCAGAAACACTCTCACAGACAGTCGGCCAGGGACACCACACATCTAAACATACTGAAACCCCTATTGTATTTGTAATGTTTGCTGCGATTATTCATGTTGGACACACGCATAATGGACCACTGTGTGTATGTTTTTGCATACACTTCTGTGTGGGTGTGTGTTAGTGTGTAGCTGTGTGTGTGTGGTGTGTGTGTGTGTGTGTGTGTGGTGTGTGTGTGTGTGTGTGTGTGTGTGTGTGTGTGTGCTGTTCTTGAGGTCGCCACCTGCTGCCTCCTCCGTCAGGAGTGTTCCCGCCTGCCATAAAGCCCTTCAGGCATCCACAGAGACGCCTCGTCTGGGGCTGGAGGACCCTGGCCATCCATCTGGTGCGAGACGACCAACCTCAGGGTGCTAGTGAGTTAACATATGTCTCTCAGCAAGTGCTCAGCGCACTTCTGGGTGTAATGGCTGGTTATTAAACATCACAACCACACAACACCCCATGCTGGGGCTCAGACCCTAAAGCCCAGTATTCTAAGTGATTACAGTTAAGAACCTGGGAGGCACAACATTCCCTTTAAAAGTATGTGAAGGTTACTTGCCAGCGCTAGGATGACTCTGTCTTTCTGTCTCTTCTTCTTTCTTTCTTTCTTTCTCTTTCTTTCTCTTCTTTCTTTTCTTCTTTTCTCTGTCTTTCGTTTTCTTTCTTTCTTTTCTTTTCTTCTTTCTCTTTGCCCAGCATCAGCATTACCGTCACCCCAGGCCATAGCTGATACTGTCTTGCCTGTGTCTCAACTACAACGTTTGAAAGGCTACATGAAGCAGACTTCAAATCGTGGGTTTGTGCAGGCTACAGGAAGCGCTAGACTCATCTGTTGACTAGTGGCTACAGTGGAAGCAGACTGCAAACTGGTTTTGACAGGCTACCGGAAGGCAGATCCTCACACTTTGACAGGCTACAGGAAGCCGACTCAATCTTGTTATGCAGGCTATACAGGCAAGCAGATCTAAGCCACTGTGACAGGCTACAGGAAGCAGACGTCAAACTGTTCAGGACGGACAGTTTCGTGCGGTATCAGGAAGCAGACTACAATCTGCCTTTGACAGGCTACACGGAACAAGACTCAACTGTTTGACAGGCTACAGGAAGCAGATCTTCAAACTGGTTGAACAGGCTGACAGGAAGCGACCAAAACTCGTTGACAGAGCTACAGGAAGCAGTACTCAACACTGTCTGACTTCAGGCTACAGGAACGCAGACCTCAAAACTGTGTTGACAGGTCTACAGGAAGCCAGACTCAAACCTGTTACCAAAGGCAAGCCACGTGTCGCTACGAAGCCAACATAGGTTGAATGAGCAAGACCGACTCAAACTGTTGACAGGCTACATGGAACAAGCAGACTCAATCACAATAACCCGGTTGTCCAGCTACAGGAAGTCAGACTCGAACAACGGTGTGGACAGGCTACAGGAAGCAGGACTCCAAACTGTTGAAACAGGCTACAGGAGCCCAGCACTGACACCTCAGATCTGGAAACTGGACATT
>NW_019944733.1:0-20673 GCF_002910315.2 Salvelinus sp. IW2-2015
GAGCCTGGTTCCTGGTCTCAGGTGTTACCTGTGTGACAGGGAGAGAGAGAGCCTGGTTCCTGGTCTCAGGTGTTACCTGTGTGACAGGGAGAGAGGTAATTCAGCTGAACTCTACCTCCTGCTCTAGCCTCCAGCTACCTGTCTCCTGTCTCCCGTCTCCCGTCTCCCGTCTGTCTTCTGTCTTCTATCTCCCGTCTCCCGTCTGTCTTCTGTCTCCCGTCTGTCTTCTGTCTCCCATCTCCCATCTCCCATCTCCCGTCTCCCGTCTGTCTTCTGCAAAAGCATGGCACATTCCAGAACCATGCCCTGCGGTTGTAGTACTTCCACTGAACCCACACAAGCATGCGCCTGCGCACACGCAGGAACCCTTTCATTGTCAATAATGGCAAGAGACATGTGGCACAAGAAAGTATAATACCAGAAGGTGAAGTCCCAGATGTCTTCAGGCGACAACTTCTTTCACTAAGCTGTTCTCCTGTTCTGTTGGCAGGCATCAGCTTGGCAACATTTCAAATAGAACTAATGTACTACCGGTAACAGTATCAGAACAGGGTCGATACATGCTGCACCACAGAACAGTTCTGTCAGCCTGTGCCAACGTTCTGATGACCTTCAGTTTACCTGTAATTTACCTGAGTTCTGCCTTTGATGGGGACTTATGATGGAATCTCCCTAATCAACACACACACGAGCATAGCAGCACACAGGCACACACACACACACACACACGCACACACGCACACACATAAGCACACAGGCACACAAGGACACACACACACATGATCACTGCCAGGACAAAACCGACCGAACCAGAGCTTGTGCACTAGTTAGTGAATACAGTGAGTATCTAAACTGATTGTATACTGTGTCCCGAATGCCACTCTATTCCCTATGGGCCCTGGTCAAAATAAGTGCACTAGGCCTCCCGGGTGGCGCAGTGGTCTAGGGCACTACAGTATGTAGGAGGACAGTGCCATTTGGGACGCAGGCTCTGTAACTATCAGTGAGGTAGCATGAGTGACATGAAGTGAATCATGGGTAATGAGATAATAGGGACGCAGTCTCTGTAACTATCAGTGAGGTAGCATGAGTGACATGAAGTGAATCATGGGTAATGAGATAATAGGGACGCAGCCTCTGTAACTATCAGTGAGGTAGCATGAGTGACAGAGCACCATGAAAGAATCCACTGTGTTAAAGCCGGTTAGACATAAAACGTACAGAGCACCATGAAAGCACAACTCACAGTATATAATACTGTGTTGCAAGACAGCTGAGCTAACTGAAGACTGCATCCAACTCACAGTATAGATTATTGTGTTGCAAGACAGCTGAGCTAACTGAAGACTGCATCCAACTCACAGTATAGATTATTGTGTTGCAAGACAGCTGAGCTGACTGGAGACTGCATCCAACTCACAGTATAGTTTCCACGGTAAAATGACGTGATGAAACGTTGAAACTAAATTGCAAGCTACTTTTGTATCAAAGTGTTGTAGAACGAGTGAAGCACATTCCAGACACTGGTTCCTGTTGGCTCTTATTATCTAAATCCATAACTGATTTGACAGAGAAATATCAGCTGGATAGTACAGCCAGCTGCAGCTATGACCAAGCTATGCTACACTATATATACAAACGTTTCACTTTGTAGAATTATACAAAACATATCCTTGACTCTGTCTAAAACAAATAACTATTACTATTTTTTTATTTTATTTATATGTTTCCACAAATATTTATTAATGCATTTCCTCCTTTACAATAGTTGATGCTCTATTTATCAAGCGTTGGTGCACCTTGCGGGTTGATATCCATCTGATGCTAAAGAGGACGCCTGGCAACGTTCTCCAGCGGGTACTGATAGACTGAAAGGCCCTGACCTGAGTCAGTGTGGGAGAAAAGAGACCAACAAACTGATTGCCTCCACATGGAACAGCTTGAAGAATGTTGACTGGATGATACAATACATTATGTTGGGCTCCCGAGTGGCGCAGCGATCTAAGGCACTGCTTTAGGTTTCACTACAGACTCCCTGGTTCGATTCCAGGCTGTATCACAGCGGTCTAAGACAGTGCTTTAGGTTTCACTACAGACTCCCTGGTTCGATTCCAGGCTGTATCACAGCGGTCTAAGGCACTGCATCTCAGTGCTTTAGGTGTCACTACAGACTCCCTGGTTCGATTCCAGGCTGTATCACAACCGGCCGTGATTGGGAGTCCCATACGGCGGCGCACAATTGGCCCAGTGTCGTCCGGGTTTGGCTGGTGTAGACCGTCATTGTAAATAAGAATTTGTTCTTAACTGACTTGCCCAGTTAAATGAAGGTTACATTTTATATTTTTCTTTAACAAAAATAACGTTGAAAAGAAATCTGAAATTGTATTATACAGTTGAAGTCGTAAGTTTACATACACTTATGTTGGAGTCATTAAAACTCATTTTTCAACCACTCCACAAATTTCATGTTAACAAACTGTAGTTTTGGCAAGTCGGTTAGGACATCTACTTTGTGCATGACACAAGTCATTTTTCCAACATTTGTTTACAGACAGATTATTTCACTTATAATTCACTGTATCACTATTCCAGTGGGTCAGAGGTTTACATACACTCAGTTGACTGTGCCTTTAAACAGCTTGGAAAATTCCAGACAATGATGTCATGGCTTTAGAAGCTTCTGATAGGCTAATTTACATAATTTGAGTCAATTGGAGGTGTACCTGTGGATGCATTTCAAGGCCTACCTTCAATCTCAGTGCCTCTTTGCTTGACATCATGGGAAAATCACCAAGACCTCAGAAAATAATTGTAGACCTCCACAAGTCTGGTTCATCCTTGGGAGCAATTTCCAAATGCCTGAAGGTACCACGTTCATCTGTACAAACAATAGTACGCAAGTATAAACACCATGGGACCACGCAGCCGTCATACCGCTCAGGAAGGAGACGCGTTCTGTCTCCTGAGATGAACGTACTTTGGTGCGAAAAGTGCAAATCAATCCCAGAACAACAGCAAAGGACCTTGTGAAGATGCTGGAGGAAACGGGTACAAAAGTATCTATAGCCACAGTAAAACGAGTCCTATATCGACATAACCTGAAAGGCCACTCAGCAAGGAAGAAGCCACTCTCCAAAACCGTCATAAAAAAAGCCAGACTACGGTTGTGCAACTGCACATGGGGACAAAGATCATACTTTTTTGAGAAATGTCCTCTGGTCTGATGAAAAAATATATAACTGTTTGGCCATAATGACCATCGTTATATTTGGAGGAAAAAGGGGGATGCTTGCAAGCCGAAGAACACCATCCCAACCGTGAAGCACAGGGGTGGCAGCATCATGTTGTGGGGGTGCTTTGCTGCAGGAGGGAATGGTGCACTTCACAAAATAGACGGAATCATGAGGGAGGAAAATTATGTGGATATATTGAAGCAACATCTCAAGACATCAGTCAGGAAGTTAAAGCTTGGTTGCAAAATGGTCTTCCAAATGGACAATGACCCCAAGCATACTTCCAAAGTTGTGGCAAAATGGCTTAAGGACAACAAAGTCAAGGTATTGGAGTGGCTATCATAAAGCCCTGACCTCAATCCTATAGAACATTTTGTGGGCAGAACTGAAAAAGCGTGTGCGAGCAAAGAGGCCTACAAACCTGACTCCGTTACACGAGCTCTGTAAGGAGGAATGGGCCAAAATACCACCAACTGATTGTGGGAAGCTTGTGGAAGGCTACCCAAAACATTGACCCAAGTTAAACAATTTAAAGGCAATGCTACCAAATACTAAATGAGTGTATGTAACTTCTGACCCACTGGGAATGTGATGAAAGAAATAAAAGTTGAAATAAATCACTCTCTCTCTACTATTTTTCCACTTTATTTTTTAAAATAAAAATGGTGATCCTAACTGACCTATGACAGGGAATTTTTACTAGGATTAAATATCAGGAATTGTGAAAAACGGAGTTAAATTTTTTTGGGCTAAGGTGGTTGTAAACTTCCGACTTCAACTGTATATGTTGGCCTGGGATAAAACCTGTCTGGTCAAGATGTCAGAAATATATTTTTTAAATCGGTTTGCAAAAATCTTTGTCAACACCTTTATTTTCTATGGGGAGCAACGACACGGGGCGATAAGAGGACATATTCCATGGAATCGCTATCTTTTTTGACATCAGTGCTTTGGTAGCCTCATACGGTGATTGTGGGAGTTTGGCATTTTCTTTGGCCTGTTTAAACATTCGCAACAGAAGTGGAGCTAGACAGGCGCAGTACTTCTTATAACAATTCTATTACATATCCATCGGGCCCAGGGGCCTTGTGTTTGGAAATGGGCTATCGCTGCGTTAATCTCCTCTAAAGTGCAGCATGGGATTATTTCCATTGTTAAATCATGGAGGATAACACACTATACAGTCTGGGACTGATTTCCAGGTTAAATCATGGAGGATAACACACATACAGTCTGGGACTGATTTCCATTGTTAAATCATGGAGGATAACACACTATGCAGTCTGGGACTGATTTCCATTGTTAAATCATGGAGGATAACACACTATACAGTCTGGGACTGATTACATTGTTATCATGGAGGATAACACACAATAAAGTCTGGGACTGATTTCCATTGTTAAATCATGGAGGATAACACATAACAGTCTGGGACTGATTTCCATTGTTAAATCATGGAGGATAACACACAATACAGTCTGGGACTGATTTCCATTGTTAAATCATGGAGGATAACACACTATACAGTCTGGGACTGATTTCCATTGTTAAATCATGGAGGATAACACACAAACAGTCTGGGACTGATTTCCATTGTTAAATCATGGAGGATAACACACTATAAAGTTAATAGTAAAGTTAATAATAAATAGTTCATCTTTTCACAAATGTTTCATTTTTAAACATTTAAATTGCACAACAATTCCATGTGAATCTGATACTAGAATGTGTAGACTTTCCAAGTACAGTTTATGTTGTCCTATCATCAGATATAATGTCCGAGGCAACAACTGATCTGACATCATATTCTTTAAGTACCAACGGACCCTTTCAACTGGTTGAGAAAGGGAAATAGTGTTCCATTCCCCAACCTTTTGATTTTCATACTCTCTCTATGTTAACAATTCTGTAGAGTGGAGAGAAAATGTATTTATGGGGGGGTCATAAACCTCACCCAACAGGGCAATGTCATTACATTTACATTTACATTTAAGTCATTTAGCAGACGCTCTTATCCAGAGCGACTTATGACAAGAGGGTAGTGCAAACGGCCCAGTACATCACTGGGCCAAGCTTCCTGCCATCCAGGATCTCGGTGTCAGAGGAAGTCCCATAAAATTGTCAAAGACTCCAGCCACTGTTGTATTCAGCATTTCACTGTAAGGTCTACTACCCTGTTATATTCAGCATTTCACTGTGAGGTCTACTACACCTGTTGTATTCAGCATTTCACTGTAAGGTCTACTACACCTGTTGTATTCAGCATTTCACTGTGAGGTCTACTACACCTGTTGTATTCAGTATTTCACTGTAAGGTCTACTACACCTGTTGTATTCAGCATTTCACTGTGAGGTCTACTACACCTGTTGTATTCAGCATTTCACTGTAAGGTCTACTACACCTGTTGTATTCAGCATTTCACTGTAAGGTCTACTACACCTGTTATATTCGACAAATAATATTGGATTTGATATTAAACTGACTAAAAGGCTGATTTTAGAGCCCTTCTTTGTCAATTGCAGTTATTGACACACAGCATTAAAAAAAACTCTCCTTTCTATGTACATATGGATGTTGACAATCAAAAAAATCCTGAGCCAGCGTGTACAGTCCAATCAGAAAGATCCCTGAGCCAGCTTGTACAGTCCAATCAGAAAAATCCTGAGCCAGCGTGTACAGTCCAATCAGAAAGATCCCTGAGCCAGCTTGTACAGTCCAATCAGAAAAATCCCTGAGCCAGCGTGTACAGTCCAATCAGAAAGATCCTGAGCCAGCTTGTACAGTCCAATCAGAAAAATCCCTGAGCCAGCGTGTACAGTCCAATCAGAAAATCCCTGAGCCAGCTGTACAGCTAATCAGATCCTAGCAGTTACGCCATCAGAAGACTGAGCCGTGTACATCCAATCAGAAAGATCCCTGAGCCAGCTTGTACAGTCCAATCAGAAAGATCCCTGAGCCAGCGGTCAGTCCAATCAGAAAGATCCCTGAGCCAGCTTGTACAGTCCAATCAAGAAAATCATAATGTTCTCTGCCATCCAATGATAAAATACTGCAGTACTGTATGTTCCCTATATGGGGCGCCTGATGTTCTCTGCCATCCAATGATAAAATACTGCAGTACTGTATGTTCTCCGTAGGGGCGCTTGAGAGTTCTCATACAAATAGCAGTTCAAACAAACACCCACAGAAATACCACCTTTTTAGGACCCTGACAGTTGTACTTGATTTTGAAAGCAGGCATATTAGCATGCTATGTCAGTGGTTTTCCCCACGAGGACCATGTTTTTGGACCCAACTTGTCCAAGGTCCTAATATGGAATGTGTTTATACAAGTGTAAGTCCACACACACACACACACTCTCGCACACACACACACTCTCACACACACACACACCACACACACACACTCTCACACACACACACACTCTCGCACACACACTCTCACACACACACACACACACACTCTCCACACACACACACACTCTCAGCACACACACACCACACTCTCTCTCACACACACACACACACGCACCACCACACACACACACACACACACACACACACACACACACACACACACACACACACACACACACACACACACACACACACACACACAAACACCACACACCACACACACACAACACACACACACGACCACACACACACACACACACACACACACGTTCTATTCCTACCAGGTGGTGTAGTTTCCATGCTGTGTGCATGTGTGGACCAGCCCAGCTAGAGGGCCTGGGAATAACCGTACACATGGAAAATACCAGACCACATCTGCCCTGGGACAACCTATTGCTCCCCTAACGTTCCACAGAAAACAACAGAAAACATCTCCACTGGGACAACCTACTGCTTCCAGATTCTTTCCTAAACTTCCAGTGGGGTTTGCTATGAGCTACAGGACTTGGAACGGCACAGTTCTACGAGATCATAACAAGTTGTGATTTGAGGCCTTCCAATGCTTTTACAATAGCGCCATCTACAGACAAGGACATGTTACTGCGGGGTAAGTCAGTTAAGAACAATTTCGTACTTACAATGACAGCCTACCAGAAGGCAAAAGGCCTCCTGCGGGGACGGGGGACTGGGATAAAAATAAAAATAAAATAATATAAATATAGGACAAAACACACATCACAACAAGAGAGACAACACAACACTACATAAAGAGAGACCTAAGATAACAACATAGCAAGGCAGCAACACATGACAACACAGCATGGTAGCAACACAACATAACAACAACATGGTAGCAACACAACATAACAACAACATGGTAGCAACACAACATAACAACAACATGGTAGCAACACAACTTAACAACAACATGGTAGCAACACAACATAACAACATGGTAGCAACACAACATGGGACAAACATTTTTGGGCAGAGACAACAGCACAAAGGGCAAGAAGGTAGAGACAACAATACATCACACAAAGCAGCCACAACTGTCAGTAAGAGTGTCCATGATTGAGTCTTTGAATGAAGAGATTGAGATAAAACTGTCCAGTTTGAGTGTTTGTTGCAGTCGCTAGCTGCAGCAAACTGAAAAGAGGAGCGACCCAGGGATGTGTGTGATTTGGGAACCTTTAACAGAATGTGACTGGCAGAACGGGTGTTGTATGTGGAGGATGAGGGCTGCAGTAGATATCTCAGATAGTGGGGAGTGAGGCCTAAGAGGGTTTTATAAATAAGCATCAACCAGTGGGTCTTGCGACGGGTATACAGAGATGACCAGTTTACAGAGGAGTATAGAGTGCAGTGATGTGTCCTTTGAGGAGCATTGGTGGCAAATCTGATGGCCGAATGGTAAAGTACATCTAGCTGCTCGAGAGTACCCTTCACCTGCAGATCTATAAATGATGTCTCTGTAATCTAGCATGGGTAGGATGGTCATCTGAATCAGGGTTAGTTTGGCAGCTGGGGTGAAAGAGGAGCGATTACGATAGAGGAAACCGGGTCTAGATTTAACTTTAGCCTGCAGCTTTGATATGTGCTGAGAGAAGGACAGTGTACCGTCTAGCCATACGCCCAAGTACTTGTATGAGGTGACTACCTCAAGCTCTAAACCCTCAGAGGTAGTAATCACACCTGTGGGGAGAGGGGCATTCTTCTTACCAAACCACATGACCTTTGTTTTGGAGGTGTTCAGAACAAGGTTAAGGGCAGAGAAAGCTTGTTGGACACTAAGAAAGCTTTGTTGTAGAGCATTTAAACACAAAATCTGGGGAGGGGCCAGCCGAGTATAAGACTGTGTCATCTGCATATAAATGGATGAGAGAGCTTCCTACTGCTTGAGCTATGTTGATGATGTAAATTGAGAAGAGCGTGGGGCCTAGGATTGAGCCTTGGGGTACTCCCTTGGTGACAGGCAGTGGCTGAGACAGCAGATTTTCTGACTTTATACACTGCACTCTTTGAGAGAGGTAGTTAGCAAACCAGGCCAAAGACCCCTCAGAGACACCAATACTCCTTAGCCGGCCCACAAGAATGGAATGGTCCACCTTATCAAAAGCTTTGGCCAAGTCAATAAAAATATCAGCACAAAATTGCTTAGAATCAAGAGCAATGGTGACAATCATTGAGGACCTTTAAAGTTGCAGTGACACATCCATAACCTGAGCGGAAACCAGATTGCATACAAGAGAGAATACTATAGACATCAAGAAAGCCAGTCAGTTGATTATTGACAAGTTTTTCCAACACTTTTGATATAAAGGGAAAAATAGAAATAGGCCTATAACAGTTAGGATCAACTTGATCTCCCTCTTAAACCTGTCTCTCCCTTAATAAAGGACACACCGTGGCTGCCTTCCAAGCAATGGGAACCTCCCCAGAGAGGAGAGACAGGTTAAAAAGGTCGGAGATAGGCTTGGCGATGATAGGGGCAGCAACCTTAAAGAAGAAAGGGTCTAAACCATCTGACCCAGATGTTTTTTGGGTTCAAGTTTAAGGAGCTCCTTTAGCACCTCGGACTCGGTGACCGCCTGCAGGGAGAAACTTTGTAGCGGGGCAGTGGAAAAGAGGGAGAAGCATCGGTGCTAGTTGCATTAGAAGGGGTGGGAGGTGAGGAAATGTTGGACGGGCAAGGAGGCATGGCTGAGTCAAATATGAATCCTGGCTTAATGAAGTGGTGATTAAAGAGCTCAGCCATGTGCTTCTTGTCAGTAACAACCACATCATCAACATTAAGGGACATGGGCAGCTGTGAGGAGGAGGGTTTACTCTCCAGATAACCGTTTTCCAGAACTTCTTGGGGTTAGACCCACAGAGAGAGAACTGCTCCTTAAAGTAACTAACTTTGGCCTTCCGGATAGCCTGAGTGCACTTATTTCTACTTTGCCTGAACGAGAGCCAGTCAGCCTGAGTATGCGTGTGCCAAGCCTTTCGCCAAATGCAATTCTTGAGGTGGAGTAACTCGGCAAGATCACGGTCGAACCAGGAGCTGAACCTGTTTTTAATTCTCATTTTCTTTATGGGGGTGTGTTTGTTAACAATACCACTGAAAATATCAATAAAGAAGGTCCAAGCGTCTTCGACAGAGGGGATCAAGCTGATTCTATACCATTTTACAGAGGGGGTCAAGCTGATTCTATACCATTTTACAGAGGGGGTCAAGCTGATTCTATACCATTTTACAGAGGCCAGTTCATGAAGGAAGGCTTGCTCATTAAAGTTTTTTAGCAAGCGTCTATGACCAATCAGGACAGGTCGTTTCACTGAGCAGCCATTACAAACACAGGCTGTAAAACAGTGATCACTAAGGTCATCACAGAAAACACCAGACTGATACCTATCAGGATTATTTGTGAGGATAACATCGAGGAGAGTAGCCTTTTCTGGGTGTTTGGAGTCATACTGTCACGTTCCTGACCTGTTTTATGTTATTTTTGTATGTGTTTAGTTGGTCAGGGCGTGAGTTGGGGTGGGCATTCTATGTTTTGTGTTTCTATGTTTAGGTCACTTGTAATTAGCCTTATATGGTTCTCAATCAGAGACAGGTGTTTGACGTTTTCCTCTGATTGAGAACCATATATAGGTTGGCTGTTTCACACTGTTTGTTTGTGGGTGATTGTCTCCTGTGTTTGTGTCTGCGCACCACACGGGATTGTTTCGGTTGTTTTCGTTTTGAATGTAGTGCTGTTTTCCTGCTCGTGTGTTCTTCGTGTTGTTATGTAAGTTCCATGTTCAGTTTTGCTACGTTGTCGTTTGTTATTTTGTAATCATTTCAAGTATAGTTCGTTTTGTTCTTGTTTAAATAAATTCATTATGTCTACATACCTCGCTGCGTATTGGTCCACGATCTTCTCTCCTCTCCTCTTCCGGGAGGAGGAGAGCAGACCCGTTACACATACAGTGGGGAGAAAGTATTGATACACTGCCGATTTTGCAGTTTTCCTACTTACAAAGCATGTAGAGGTCTGTACTTTTTATCATAGGTACTTCAACTGTGAGAGACGGAATCTAAAAAACAATCCAGAATAACATTGTATGATTTTAAGTAATTAATTTGCATTTTATTGCATGACATAAGTATTTGATCACCTACCAACCAGTAAGAATTCCGGCTCTCACAGACCTGTTAGTTTTTCTTTAAGAAGCCCTCCTGTTCTCCACTCATTACCTGTATTAACTGCACCTGTTTGAACTCGTTACTGTATAAGACACCTGTCCACACACTCAATCAAACAGACTCCAACCTCTCACAATGGCCAAGACCAGAGAGCTGTGTAAGGACTCAGGGATAAAATTGTAGACCTGAACAAGGCTGGGATGGGCTACAGGACAATAGGCAAGCGCTTGGTGAGAAGGCAACAACTGTTGCGCAATTATTAGAAAATGGAAGAAGTTGAAGATGACGGTCAATCACCTCGGTCTGGGGCTCCATGCAAGATCTCACCTGTGGGGCATCAATGATCATGGGGAAGGTGAGGGATCAGCCAGAACTACAACGGCAGGACCTGGTCAATGACCTGAGAGAAGCTGGGACACAGTCTCAAAGAAAACATTAGTACCACACTACGCCGTCATGGATTAAAATCCTGCAGCACCGCAAGGTCCCCTGCTCAAGCCAGCGCATGTCCAGGGTCTGAAGTTTGCCATGACCATTTGGATGATCCAGAGAGAGAATGGAGAAGGTCATGTGGTCTGATGAGACAAATAGAGCTTTTTGGTCTAACTCACTCGCCGTGTTTTGGAGGAAGAAGAAGGATGAGTACAACCAAGAACATCCCAACCGGTGAAGCATGGAGGTGGAAACATCATTCTTTGGGGATGCTTTTCTGCAAAGGGGACAGGACGACTGCACCGTATTGAGGGGAGGATGGATGGGGCATGGATCGCGAGATCTTGGCCAACAACCTCCTTCCCTCAGTAAGAGCTTGAAGATGGGTCTGGTGGTCTTCCAGCATGACAGACCCGACACACACAGCCAGGGCAACTAAGGAGTGGCTCCGTAAGAAGCATCTCAAGGTCCTGGAGTGGCCTAGCCAGTCTCCAGACCTGAACCCAATAGAAAATCTTTGGAGGGAGCTGAAAGTCCGTATTGCCCAGACAGCCCGAAACCTGAAGGATCTGGGAAGGTCTGTATGGAGGAGTGGGCCAAAATTCTGCTGCAGTGGTGCTCAAACTGGTAAAAGACTACAGGAAAGTATGATTCTTGTAATTGCAAACAAGGTTTTCTGTCACAATATAAAGTTCTGCTTTTCTGATGTATCAAATACTTATGTCATGCAATAAAATGCAAATTAATTACTTAAAAATCATACAATGTAATTTTCTGTATTTTTGTTTTAGATTCCGTCTCTCACAGTTGAAGTGTACCTATGATCAAAATTACAGACCTCTACATGCTTTGTAAGTAGGAAAACCTGCAAAATCGGCAGTGTATCAAATACTTGTTCTCCCCACTGTACCTTGTGGGATTGGTGATAATCTGAGAAAGATTGAGGGAGTCGAATTGCTTTAGGACTTGGTCAGGGGGTTTAACGTGCAGAAACCCAGGCTTTTACGAGAGCAGAAATCAGTGAAGCAGATATCAGAGCACAAGTCAGAATTGGGGCTAGCAACAGTAGGTGGGCCAGGGTGTACATGCACATTTCCAGATATCATCAACAGTAATACAATCAGGGCACGGCAGAGGACAGGGAGAGCTCTGCAGTGCTGATTTATGACATCTGAATGTGCATCAGATGGCAACAAGATCATATTGTACAGCAATTTCATCAGGTAACATGAATACAAAGCCGGCAAGAGTTTGGTTAGAATAGGATGGGAGGCCATAAGTCTGTGTAACCAATAGAGAGTCAGAGTCCCGAGTGTGGGAACAAACACAGTCTGTAGTCAACAAAAAGTCAACAAAGTCATGAGGCAAATAGCAAAATGCACAATAATTTGTTTTAATATATAACGATTTGGGGCTTGCCATTGTAAGTTCAGAGTCACTCGCCAACAACAGTGTGCTGGAGGCGAGCGAAAGCTCGGGAGAGAGGGGTGAGTGTGGTGGAGGTACCTGAACCAGACATGGGGAGACAGGCCAGGGCAGACGGTGAACAGATCTCCAGGTGGAATCCCAGCAGCAGTGCAGCAGGCAACGGGAGTAGGTGTCACACCCACTTGGGAGAAGCTTTAATTTCTGGAGGCAGATTCCTTGTAGAAAATGCCCGTGGATGGTCTCTGAACAGCAGGAGTGTGCTTCAGAGGACGCTTCAAAGACTCCTGAAACTTGTTGGGCCTAAATGCCTTTTACTTCACACCTTAGTGCAAATTGAAGTTGTATCTGCCTCAGTTTCAGGTCTCTGCTGTTTGTTTGCTAGAGCTCCCTCCGTATAGCTTGGAGAAAGAAAACCTTGGAAGCAGTAATCTCTCTGGTTAATTTTGGTCAAAATTAGGTTGTAGGTTTGGTGTTTTGATCTGGAGCTATGGCCATGCCGTGGAGTGTAGCATCCTGCATATGTACCTGCCGAAAACTCCAAAAACATGTTGAAAAATGTGAGAGCTGTAAGAAATTATAATAGATACTGGAAACTTGTTTTAACAACTTCTCAACACAAGCTATACTTGACACAACATGCACCCATCCCCCTCTTTACCCCCACAATTCGTACCCTTAATGATAATAACCACAGACCCACACACACTCCCCTCCCCCATGAACAGGCCCCTGCTAAAACAAAACGCACATGCATTTTGCTCAAGGTTGAGACTCTAAGACAAAGAACCATGTTAGGAGCCAATGGAACGTCGACACCAGGCCCGAACAGGACTACCCACGACCCAGAGCGACCAATCAGAAGGCCAGACTACAAGATCAACCTACTTCATTTATTGCATATATAATCAGCACAATATGTTTAGGGCTCTCTTTTTCCGACGATTCCATACGAGTCAGACAGAACGGGGCCGTGCTGCACGATTTCTAAGATATCTTTACCTGTGAATAAACTGCCTTATTATACAATATCCACCTCGTCCTATGTCTCAACTTGATCTCCTGTCTCCAGTAAATGTTTTATCAACAGAGCTCACATTAAGCTGTGTCTCTCTCTCTCTCTGAGGGGGGCGTGTTCAACTGTTGGGGCGGTATGCGAATTGGAGTGGGTCTAGTGTATACGGGAGTATGCTGTTAATGTGAGCCATGACCAGCCTTTCAAATCACTTCATGGCTACCGGCGTGAGTGCTATGGGACGGTAATCATTTAGGCAGGTTACCTTCGCTTCCTTGTGCACATACAGTGCATTCGTAAAGTATTCAGACCCCTTGACTTTTTCCACATTTTGTTACGTTACAGCCTTATTCTAAAATTGATTCAATAAAATAAAAATGCCATAAAAATACCGTACCCCATAAAGACAAAGTAAAAACAGGTTTCGACATTTTTGCTAATTTATTAAAAATAAAACCAGAAATACCTTATTTACATACGTTTTCAGACCCTTTGCTATGAGACTCAAAATTGAGCTCAGGTGCTTCCCGTTTCCATTGATCCTCCTTGAGATGTGTCTACAACTTGATTGGAGTACAACATGATTGGGAAAGGCACACACACCTGTCTATATAAGGTCCCGTTGTTGACAGGGCATGTCAAGGCAAAAACCAAGCCATGAGGTCAAAGCAATTGTCCGTAGAGCTCCGAGACAGGATTGTGTTGAGGCACAGATCTGGGGAAGGGTACAAACAAATTTCTGCAGCATTGAAGGTCCCTAAGAACACAGTGGCCCCCATCATTCTTAAATGGAAGAAGTTTGGAACCACCAAGACTCTTCTTAGAGCTGGCCTCCCCGGCCAAATTGAGCAATCGGTGGAGAAGGACCTTGGTCAGGGAGGTGACCAAGAATCCAATGGTCACTCTGACAGAGCTCTAGAGTTCCTCTGTGGCGATGGGAGAGCCTTCCAGAAGGATAACCATCTCTGCAGCACTCCACCAATTGGGCTTGAGGTGGCTTTCTTGATCACGCAGGTCGCCAGCCTACGTAAGAAACTGGGGGAAACGCAGAGTGGAATGTTGACATTTGTTAGTCTGGTGGCTCGACGGCGTTCGCACTTGTAGGATGCATCTCAGCCTTCTCGTTCGTCGTCGTCCGACTGGCCGGTGTTGCCTGGAGTTCATTTGCCAGGGGAGCCATCTCCTCCCTCTTCTCCCCCATCTGATAGCGGAGTTGAAGTAGCACAGCAAGAGGAGCAAGGCAATAAACGATGGAGCCTTGGAAGCCGAAGACAGCGGCTTCCCGTAAAAGCAGTCTACACTCCCAACGAGAAGCCCGGATAGTTTCGCCATCCTGGAGCCTGATCTTCCTGCACCTTCGTCACTTTGGGGTGCCTGCGGTTGCAGTGCCTACTAATACGATTTCGAAGTCGACGTCGGCAACCTTCCGTCCCTGCTCTGGATCGAGTGGGGCTTCTCCATCTGTCGGAGGCCTGGATCGAGCGGGGCTTCTCCATCTGTCGGAGGCCTGGATCGAGCGGGGCTTCTCCATCTGTCGGAGGCCTGGATCGAGCGGGCTTCTCCATCTGTCGGAGGCCTGGATCGAGCGGGGCTTCTCCATCTGTCGCGAGGCCTGGATCGAGAGGGCTTCTCCATCTGTCGGAGGCCTGGATCGAGCGGGGCTTCTCCATCTGTCGGAGGCCTGGATCGAGCGGGGCTTCTCCATCTGTCGGAGGCCTGCAACATGCTCAAGATATCCTGCCTCTCGCCCGTCTATAAAGGGTTCTCCGAATCCTGTGAAGCGTGGGAGTGGGTGGATTTCCTCATCATTCTCTCCAGCCTGATGCAAAAACAATGTCCTATCCCGTAACGCGATTAAATGACATTACTAACCTGGTCCCGAATGTTCTACGTCAGGACATGGAAATTGATTCCATCATAGTCATACTTTCTGTACAGCACATTGAGATATCAGCTGATGTAAGAAGGGCTTTATAAATACATTTGATTTGATTTAGTCCATGTGGGTTTTAATTATGAAGCTCTGAACACTTGATTTTAATAAAGAGTCAATTGATTCTCTGGTAGACACTAATAAAAGACCCATCATATTTGGCCCTGTGTCCTCTCTGACCATATCTGGCCTTGTGCCCTCTCTGATCATATCTGGCCCTGTGGCCTCTCTGATCATATCTGGCCCTGTGCCCTCTCTGATCATATCTGGCCCTCTCTGATCATATCTGGCCCTGTGCCCTCTCTGATCATATCTGGCCCTCTCTGATCATATCTGGCCCTGTGCCCTCTCTGATCATATATTCTGGCCCTGTGCCCTCTCTGAATCATAGCTGGCCCTGTGACCTCTCTGATCATATCTGGCCCTGTCCCTCTCTGATCATATCTGGCCCTGTACCCTCCTTCTGATCATATTCTGGCCCTGTGTCCTCTCTGATCATATCTGGCCCTGTGTCCTCTCTGATCATATCTTCCCTGTGCCTCTCTGATCATATTGGCCCTGTTCCCTCTCTGATCATATCTGGCCCTGTTGCTCTGATCATACTGGCCTGTACCCTTCTCTAAGCATATCTGGCCCTGTGGCCTCTCTGATCATATCTGGCCCTGTACCCTCTCTGATCATATCTGTCCCTGTGTCCTCTCTGATCATATCTGGCCCTGTGTCCTCTCTGAATCGCGACATTGAATGCTTTAGTAGGATTCTTTCACTTCACAACTGGCTATGTGATTATTGTAGCTCAATGGGTGTAACTTTTGATAATTGGGGCGGCAGATAGCCTAGTAGTTAGAGTATTGGACTTGTAACCGAAAGGTTGCAAGATTGAATCTCCGAGCTGACAAGGTAAAAATGTCGTTCTGCTCCTGAACAAGGCAGTTAACCCACTGTTCCTAGGCCGTCATTGAAAATAAGAATTTGTTCTTAACTGACTTGCCTAGTTAAATAAAGGTAAAATAAATAAAAAATCGATACTTTTTGGACACAAAACACGTTTCATAAGGAGGATGGGATCCACTCGAATAATTTGGGTTCCTAGATCCTTTCACAGCATTAAAAGGCTGAGACAACGACCCAAGCCCAGCTCAGTTAATCCATTGTGTTGCTGGGTTGTCATAATGCTTCAGCAAGTGTACATTATACCAGGGGCATTAGTAGACACAATGCAAGTAAGCTAATGTATGTCCCTCTAACTGCCCTGAATGACTCTGCTGCTTACAGCTTTTGTGTGCAGAAATCATGTGCCTATGAACCAGAGTTACACTGTAAGCACTGAGGCGGTGTGCCCTAGTAGGACGTCCACTGTGTGAACAGCAGCAACAAAAATAACGTGAGCATGTCTACCTCTGATAAGCTTCCCAGTAAAGCAATTGAAACAATCAAGAATCCCAGAAAAGTTCTACAAACAGCCCACGTTAACTTCTTATGGCTGCAGAGGCAGTATTGAGTAGCTTGGATGAAAGGTGCACAGAGGTGCTCAGAGTAAATGGGCTGCTCCTCAGTCATAGTTGCTAATATATGCATATCATTATTAGTATTGGATAGAAAACACTCTGAAGTTTCTAAAAGTGTTTGAATTATGTCTGTGAGTATAACAGAACTCATATGGCAGGCAAAAATCTGAGAAAAAATCCAAACAGGAAGTGGAAATTCTGAGGCTGGTCGATTTTCAACCAAGATCCCATTGAAATCACAGCGAGATATGGATGAGTTTGCACTTCCTATGGCTTCCACTAGATGTCAACAGTCTGTAGAATCTTGTCTGATGCATCTACTGTGAAGTGGGGCCGAATGAGAGGGGAATTAGTCAGGTCTGCCATGACCTGACCATTCTTTGACCATGCGCGTTCTGAAGTCATTGTAATTCTCCGGTTGGAACGTTACTGAAGATTTATGTTAAAAACATTCTAAAGATTGATTCAATACATCATTTGACATGTTTCTACGGACTGTTACGGAACTTTTGGACATTTCGTCAGGTTTTAGTGAACGCGCTTCCCTGACGTTGGATTTGTTTACCAAACACGCTACAAAAATAGCTATTTGGACATAAATGATGGACATTACCGAAAAAAACGAACATTTCTTTTGGAAGTGGGAGTCCTGGGAGTGCATTCCGACGAAGATCAGCAAAGGTAAGTGAAGATTTATAATGCTTTTTATGAGTTTTGTTGACTGCACAATTTGGCGGGTAACTATATGGCTTGCTTTTGTGGCTGAACGCTGTTCTCAGATTATTGAATATTGTGCTTTTGCCGTAAAGCTTTTGAAATCTGACATAGCGGTTGCATTAAGAACAAGTGTATCTTCTATGTAAAACATGTATCTTTCATCAAGGTTTACAATGAGTATTTCTGTTATTTGACGTGACTCTCTGCAATTTCCAAAGGTTTTTGGATATAAATATGAACTTAATCGAGCAAGACATATATGTATTGTGTAACATGAAGTCCTATGAGTGTCATCTGATGAAGATCATCAAAGGTTAGTGATTAATTTGATCTCTATTTGTGTGATTCCTCTCTTTGGCTGGAAAAATGGCTGAATTTTTCTGTGAGTTGGCAGTCATGATGTTTTCCTCTGATTGTCAAACAATCACTTCAATCAAAGGGCTCCTTTACTAGGTTACCCGCACACTCATACACACACCAAAAAGTGTAATGACATTTGCCGATTGTCATTAGGCCAGAATTTATGCCTCCACTGCTGTCCACGAGCGTCTCGGTGTCTGCCTTGGCAAAATGGCGTGTTCTTGAGGAACCACATTGCATTTGGAGCGTAAGCTAACCCGTTTAACTCTAAATGTTTCATGCCTCTGTCATACAGTAATCAGGGCCAGGCCTTGCGATTCTTCTGCACTAGGCGAGACCAAAAACTGCAGCCCCAGCAAAACTAGAATAGTCCCAGTTAGCAAAATGATGTTGAAGAGGTCTAAAATACGTATTTTCTAGACGTTGAAATTAAGTTCAATTTAGGTTCAGAATGAAAGGTAAAAATAAGTATTTTCCGTAAATTTTAAATACATATTTTCCAGACTTCTGAATGAAAGTTGAAAATGTATATTTTTCAGACAATTAAATTATGTATTTTCCGGACGTTGAAATCAGGCTCATTTTTTATTCTGATTGAAAGTTGTAAATATATTTTTTTCCCAGATAATGAAATTATTTATTTTCCAGTTGTTGAAATGAGGCAAATTTGGGGTTCTGAATAAAAGTTGTTTGGGCCAAATCAAGTCTGGTCCAGACCGGACAAAATCTGAACCAAACATAGAAGTCTAATGTCTGTGGATGTGGAAATTGGGACTGCACCAAAAAAAGACTTCCAAAAGGCGTCAGCCAGTGCTTACTGAGGTGTAGCCTACAGTTGAGCCAGTGCTTACTGAGGTGTAGCCTACAGTTGAGCCAGTGCTTACTGAGGTGTAGCCACAGTTGAGCCAGTGCTTACTGAGGTGTAGCCTACAGTTGAGCCAGTGCTAATTGAGGTGTAGCCTACAGCTGCCTGAAATGTAGTTGTATGAATGCCCATCTATGTGGTAAGGCTACCATTTGTAAAACACCAGCAAATATGTCAGATCTGGACAGGACCAAAAAAAAGACATTGGCCCATGCTTACTGGGTGTAGCTTACCATGTCTGTGTAACGGATGTGAAATGGCTAGCTAGTTAGCTGTGGTGCGCGCTAATAGCGTTTCAATCGGTTATGTCACCCGCTTTGAGACCTTGAAGTAGTGGTTCCCCTTGCTCTGCAAGGAACACGGCCTTTGTGGAGCGATGGGTAACGACGCTTCGTGGGTGACTGTTGTTGATGTGTGCAGAGGGTCCCTGGTTCGCGCCCGTGTCGGGGCGAGGGGACGGTCTAAAATTAAACTGTTACATCTGCCGCTATTTAATTTTATGAATGCCCATCCATGTGGTAGGCCCACCATTTGTAAAGGAGGCCGGCCATTGCATTGGCTTTATTAGTCCTGATTCCTGTGACTAATCAATGTAGCTATTTAACTTCTTGCAACTATAGGGGGTGCTGTTCCGCATTAGCATATTTGTGTCTCCAAATTAAACTGCCTCGTGCTAAATTCTTGATCGTACAATATGCATATTATTGTTATATATGATGATGCAGTAAAAAGCTTCCTGAAGTAAGACAAATATTGAACTATGATATAAACCGTGTGTTTGTTTCGAAATATTTTAAACGCATAATTCGCCATTTTGTATTGGGTATAGCTTCAACTTGCCAACCCTGTCTTGAAAAGTAAGGATAATTTTAAAAATGTAAATCCGCGTTGCATTAAGAACTAATTTGTCTTTCGATTGCTGTAACCCTGTATTTTTTTTTGCAAAGATATTGATTAGCTTTCAATTAAACTAGATACTCTGATAGATGAACGTCAGACATATTGAGGCTTGATTTCTAGTATTTTTATTGTGTACCACGGTTTTGTATGGCTAAATATGCACCTTTTCGAACAAACTGTTTATGTATATTGTAAAATGATGTTACAGGAGTGTCATGGTGGAAGAATTCTGAGAAGGTTAGTGAAAAATTAATATATTTTGGCGGTGATATAGTTATAGGCTCTTTGGCTGGAATCGATGCTCTGGTACGTTTGTTCATGTGGTATGCTAACTTATCGATTTATTGTGTTTTCGCTGAAAAACGCTTAGAAAATTGAAATATGGTCTGAAATCACAAGAACTGGGTCTTTCCATTGCTATGCTTTGTCTATTTTTATGAAATGTTTTATGATGAGTAAATTGGTCATACAGTTGTCTCTATAGTAATTCTAGTCGTTTTGTGATGGTGGGTGCAATTGTAAACTGTGATTTCTACCTGAAATATGCATTTTTTCTAACAAAAACTATCTATACCTGAATATGTTATCAGACTGTCATCTGAAGAGGTTTTTTCTTGGTTAGTGGATATCAATATCTTAGTTGAGCCGAATTGGTGATAGCACCTGAAGGAGTAGACTGTATGGATGTTA
>NW_019944733.1:23783-32287 GCF_002910315.2 Salvelinus sp. IW2-2015
GTTAGAATAGTGGTGTATTTTGCTAACGTGTTTAGCTAATAGATTTACATATTTTGTCTTCCCTGTAAAACATTTTAAAAATCTGAAATGGTGGCTTTATTCACAAGATGTGTATCTTTCATCTGGTGTCTTGGACTTGTGATTTAATGATATTTAGATGCTACTATCTACTTTTGAAGCTATGCTAGGTATGCTAATTAGTGTGTGGGGGGTGTGGGGGGTGCTCCCGGATCCGGGGTAGAGGCTCGTGAAAGGTTAAGCTCTGAATATCAGCTACCCAACTTTGTCAGGAGTAATCGCAAGCCTATTTGCAATGTTTTTACACCAGTGGCGACCCGTCATTCAGGGCAGTTTGGGCTTTTGAGACCCACATTTTTAGCAAAACAAAATAAAAAATTAAATATAAATATTTTTGGCGGTGTAGCTTGCCTGTTTTTGCATGTTATTTTGGCATTAATACGTGTCGCATATCAGTTTGCAAACAATGAAGAAAAAGTATATATCATTCAGTTTATAGAGCTGCATACACACATTTTTTTAGTTTCCTGGAATAAGGCAGCTCCAAAATGTAGTTGTTTCAACCTAGCTCAGTGCTTTCAACAGCAGAGTCCCAACACCTTACCACAGCTACACCTGGCTTTCAGCAGAGCTTTGTCTGGCAGTGAAACAGTTAATTCAGCCTCATTCACTGCCTTTGAAAAAACCTAGCTCATATGGCTGACCTGCTTTAATGTGGTTTGAGATTGACAAACTATGGTGTAAATTTACACAGCAGGAAATGCAGAAGTATTTAATTTTTCTCTATGATCAGTTTGTCAAAAATTGACAGATACGAACTTGAAGTAGGTGAGTTTTTTTGTGTTGCTGGTGGATCTTATTCAGTTTAGCAAATGCTGCCCTCGTCAATCTGCTGCCCTCGTCAATCTGCTGCCCTTGTCAATCTGCCGCCATAGGAGGCCGCCAAATCCTGCCTAATGAGTGGGCCAGCTGTGATGAGTGGGCCAGCTGTGATGAGTGGGCCAGCTGTGATGAGTGGGCCAGCTGTGATGAGTGGGCCAGCTGTGATGAGNGAGTGGGCCAGCTGTGATGAGTGGGCCAGCTGTGATGAGTGGGCCAGCTGTGATGAGTGGGCCAGCTGTGATGAGTGGGCCAGCTGTGATGAGTGAGCCAGCTGTGATGAGTGGGCCAGCTGTGATGAGTGGGCCAGCTGTGATGAGTGGGCCAGCTGTGATGAGTGAGCCAGCTGTGACGGTAATAATAAATCATGGTGTAATGGCCTACAGTTTTCTTGACATTTTGTTTTCATTATTGTGATAGGCTCATGTTTTACCGGTACCCCCACTATTTACTTTGCCATAACACTTTACTTTCACCCCTGCTCTGAAATCTTTACATAGTGGCACAGCTAAGCCGACAACGTGGTGCTGCGCCTCTTATTTGGAGAGAACCCTGTCAGTGACCATAGCTGGTTTAAATCGCTTTAAAATGGACATTTCCGGTACTCCCAGGATGAACATGAATTATTCCCGGTATTGAAATTTGGTAGATTTTCTAGAAAATAGTAATCCCTACCACATAAGCCGTTTTCAAAGGGATGAATTGCTTTTAGGGGCAGTCACTCTTTATCCTTTCTTGGAGTATGCAGCATTACTAGTTATAGTTTGTGGCTCTCATAATAAATCATTACTTTTGTGGAAATCGTGGATTCCATTTTAGATTCCATTTAACTGGTTACAATCCAGGCATGTCACATTTAAATAGATTAAGACCTTCGCCATTTTAAATTTGTACCAACACACCCTTACTGAGAAATAAAACGACAATTTTGTATTTCTAGTTTTTTACTAACAATTTATTCATGACACGTCTTCAATCCCTCCTGCTGAAGTATAAGTAATAAAATACATACTGTACATCACACCAAACAGACAGCTTTATAAAAGAGACCCATCAGACAGCTTTATAAAAGAGACCCATTTCCTCTTGCTTACCTGTGTGAATTGTACCAATATTTAAGAACCAACCAGGAGTGGAATAGAACCATAGCAACAGTTGAATTGAAGCCAAACAAGCAGGAGTACGTAGGGTCCAAGGAAAGGCAGCAGGTTGTATACGCATCTCCACCCAGGCAAAATACCTGCCTTACAACTATGCGTGAGGTAGTAGATTGTATAGTTGTGGGGTACTAATACCTCACAGACAAAATACCTGCCTTACAACTATGCGTGAGGTAGTAGATTGTATAGTTGTCGAGTACTAATACCTCACAGACAAAAAGAATCTGCCTTACAACTATGCAATCTGCTACCTCTACCCAGGAGCCCCCAGGCTGGGCCTCTGCCCTGGTTTACCTGTCCCAAACCAACCCCTGGACAGGTAGAACCTATAAGCTAGGTCTAGGAGTTGGTTTGGGACACCACAGAACAGTACATATCACTGTGAGTGATTCTTCACGGACTCAATCACACACACAGCTATCCATCAGGCCTGGTAAAGTTATAGAGCCAATCAGAAGCTGTTTCGGAACAACATGGTTCAGTGTATATATAATTATCTTCTGATCAGGGTAATATAACTACCCCACAACTATACAATCTACTACCTCACACCGCATCTGCAGAGACTGACTGGTTCAGCTGTAATACACTTCAGACAAGACAGCCTCGAGGTCTCCTTGATGCTGCATCTTCCTGTGAAACACTGCATCAACTTGTGATCAGAATATTATGTTAGGAATTGATGAAAGTATTTTTGTCGTATTGAGAAAGACAGGAGGTTGTATAGTTATCGCCAAGTGTGGGTGTGGCCCTAAAACTATACAACCTACTACCTCATCCCACTGAGCAGACCAGACTACTGGAGCGACTCAGGGAACGCAGAAGAGGGGCAGTCCAGGATCCACCTTACACCTGAACCACAAGCCGAGCCTTGAGCGCTGACGTCACAGCATCTGTGGAGACGTTATAATAATATCAAAACCATCACAAGAAACAATAGGTTTGGAAATGTGAGTTTGCTTTGCGAGGCGGTAGGTAGGCTGCCCAGCTTAGGGCTCTTTCTGTATGGTTCAGTCTGCCTCAGGTGGTGACGCAGTAAGATGGAGGGACTGCCTTGCAGCACGACAGACGCCATATTGTTATTGTCCCTCCCTTTACTAGCCAATGTCCCTGTTTTTGAATGAAAAGCACATTTTTTGTCCATTAAAATAACATCAAATTGATCAGGAATACAGTGCGGACATTGTTAATGTCGTAAATGACTATTGTAGCTGGAAACGGCAGATTTTTTATGGAATATCTACATAGGCGTACAGAGGCCCATTATCAACAACCATCACTCCTGTGTTCCATTAGAAAACCCTTTTGCAATTATGTTAGCACAGCTGAAAACTATTGGCCTGATTAAAGAAGCAATAAAACTGTCCTTCTTTAAACCCACGATCACCAACCACCAACTGTCTGTCATATACTCCCGCGACCACCAACTGTCTGTCATATGTCCACAGGGAAATAGATCATGAGCAGAGAAGAAAAATACATGTTCCCCTGGTCACACCACCACATTAGTCTCGTCTGGTGTCCCTGCCCGCTGCAATTAAAATACAGCCACCTCCACACCTCCTAACGTAAGCCAAGTAACTAACACAGGGAAATAATTTCTGATTAAGTATTCGGTACATTTTTCGTCAAATGTAAGTACCCCAAATAAAACTATTTAAACGAACGACCGCTTGTTTGAGTTATTCACTGCTAATGGTAGCTAGCTGGCTACACTTGAATTTCCCTGGCTTCAGAAAAATGGCGGTTCCTTCATGCAAGTGACAATATCCAGAAACTGAAATAGTATAGATAAGAAATCAAAGCTCTACAGGTAGCTAGGCTACAAAAAAAGCAGTTTGAAGTAGTTTGATAGAAAACGGGTTCATAACTAGCCATATGTTAGATAGTTAAGATATCTCATTCCTAAAGCAAACGAGACATTTAACGTTAACAGTAGCTAGCTGACATTTCAAGGTCTGATCCGGACAAACATTTGCTCTGGTCGTATGTTGCAGAAAAGCTGATTAATGATTAGCCATGTTAGTAGCTAGAACGAGCTATGTGGTAACCTATAACGTTGTTCCGTGTTTTCCCGACTAAAGCCACCGATTCTAGCTCTACTGCCCCACTTACCTGACTCCAGTTAGCTAGCGCCTCTGCCGTCGTGTGCTACAGCAGCAAGCCGGTAGGATGAATGTTTGGGCACGTTCCAGGTCCACGAGCTAGGAGCTGAGGGGCATCAAGTTTTAGACTGGTAGGTGGTGGGCTGAAGTTAAAAAAAAGTTACGTTTATCGAGTCCAGTGGGGATGGGCATCCCGGCTCTTTCCAGTGAGCCGGCTCGTTGGGCTCCCAAATGGCTCTTTAAAAAAAATATGTTTTGTATTTTGTCAAGTCAAACAGTTTGCGATAGTTTGACTATGATTGGTGTTAAAACAGTTCGAATTAAATTATTTAATTAAATCATACTCTACCTTAACCACAATGTATTTAAAAATGCATTGGTTTGTTATGAAAAAGAATGCTATTAAACATTTACATTTAAAGTATAACTTTTTTAATGTTAATAAACAAAGTGCATATAAATCTAACCATTCAAAACGAATACAACCTGAACAGCATAATATAATACTGCACCATGTCAAAGAAAAATAAATAACAATGTGCAAAACTGCAGCATTAAAACATTAAACTAGTATTTATGCTGCAGTAGTTTATGTGTCGGGGGGCTAGGGTCAGTCTGTTATATCTGGAGTACTTCTCCTGTCTTATCCGGTGTCCTGTGTGAATTTAAGTATGCTCTCTCTAATTCTTTCTTTCTCTCTTTCTTTCTCTCTCTCGGAGGACCTGAGCCCTAGGACCATGCGTCAGGACTACCGGGCATGATGACTCCTTGCTGTCCCCAGTCCACCTGGCCTTGCTGCTGTTCCAGTTTCAAACTGTTCTGCCTGCGGCTATGGAACCCTGACTGTCCACCGACGTTGCTACCTGTCCCAGACCTGCTGTTTTCAACTCTCTAGGACCGCAGGAGCGGTAGAGATACCTTAATGATCGGCTATGAAAAGCCAACTGACAATTACTCCTGAGGTGCTGACTTGCTACACCCTCGATAACTTCTGTGATTATTATTATTTGAGCATGCGGTCATTTATGAACATTTGAACATATTGGCCATGTTCTGTTATAATCCCACCCGGCACAGCCAGAAGAGGACTGGCCACCCTCATAGCCTGGTTCCTCTCTAGGTTTCCTAGGTTTTGGCCTTTCTAGGGAGTTTTTTCCTAGCCCCGCGCTTCTACACCTGCATTGCTTGCTGTTTGGGGTTTTAAGCTGGGTTTCTGTACAGCACTTCAAGATATTAGCTGATGTACGAAGGGGTATATAAAATACATTTGATTTGATTTGATTTAAACTGGTCCCTCTTTTCTCTCTTCTTTATTGCCATGTTAATAACCAGCAGCACACAGCAATGCTGACCATATTTGCTTTTATGAGAGATTTGCATTCAGAAATGCAAGTCGTCTCACTTTCAAGTTGCTGATGCGGTTTCTTCTCTCAGTAATTATTTGTCCCGTTTTCGAGAAGACCCTGTCAGAGGGAACGGATGTGGCCACTATGCAGAGTCTCCCTGTCATGACTTTAGTAAGCCGTGGGTAGACAAGGCCTTGTTCTTCCACCAGCTCAGAGGATCTGCACATCTGGAGGAGCTCCTCCAAATAAGGATCGGGCCTCCATTATGGCATCTGCTGAGGGATTCCTTCGTGCTGCGTCCACAGTTGCTCTCTCGTCAAACAGCATCCAAACAGCAGACGTTTGTGGCACTGCTCCATCTGATCCCTCCTCTTCTTCTTCTGGTTGCCCTGGTGCCTGAGCCAGCTGGCTGCTGAGGCTGTCCCTCCTCTTCTTCTGGTTGCCCTGGTGCCTGAGCCAGCTGACTGCTGAGGCTGTCCCTCCCTCTTCTTCTGGTGCCCTGGTGCCTGAGCCAGCTGACTGCTGGGGCTGTCCCTCCCTCTTCTTTCTGGTTGCCCTGGGGCCTGAGCCAGCTGACTACTGAGGCTGTCCCTCACTCTTCTTCCTGTTGCCCTGGTGCCTGATCCAGCTGACTGCTGTGGCTGTCCCTCCCTCTTCTTCCTGTTGCCCTGGTGCCTGAGCCAGCTGGCTGCCGAGGCTGTCCCTCCCTCTTCTTCCTGTTGCCCTGGTGACTGAGCCAGCTGACTACTGAGGCTGTCCCTCCCTGCTGCTGAGGTTATTCCTTGAAGAGCCTCATCAATCGCTCTGGCATCACTGAAGGCTAACTTCATAAAACTGTAATCAAGAGCAGAGGTTTCTGATAGAACGCGATTATATTCCATTCTGTGGAACTTTCTGTCCATTAATGAACTCAGGGTGTTCATCAACTCTGTCACATGTCCTGTGGTTACATTTGCTTCTCTCTGGCGGCTGGCTGTGATTCGCTGCAGACCCTTACACAAAAGTATCATTTTTGAGGCTGTCACATAGCTGAAAAGAGAGAACAGTAACTTATTAGTTCAGGTTCATGTTTTGTCTACTGATACTATATTCTCATCTACTGCTCATACAGTTGAAGTCGGAAGTTTACATACACTTAGGTTGGAGTCATTAAAACTCGTTTTTCAACCACCACATATATATCTATGTATTTAACATTCCTTTTTCAGAACCCTGTCTTTCAAAAATAATTTGTAAAAATCCAAATAACTTCACAGATCTTCATTGTAAAGGGTTTAAACACTGTTTCCCATGCTTGTTCAATGCACCATAAACAATTAATGAACATGCACCTGTGGAACGGTCGTTAAGACACTAACAGCTTACAGACGGTAGGCAATTAAGGTCACAGTTATGAAAAGTTAGGACACTAAAGAGGCCTTTCTATTGACTCTGAAAAACACCAAAAGAAAGATGCCCAGGGTCCCTGCTCATCTGCGTGAACATGCCTTAGGCATGCTGCAAGGAGGCATGAGGACTGCAGATGTGGTCAGGACAATAAATGGCATTGTCCATACTGTGATACGCCTAAGACAGCGCTACAGGGACATGGGACGTACAGCTGACCGTCCTCGCAGTGGCAGACCACGTGTAACAACACCTGCACAGGATCAGTACATCCGAACATCACACCTGCAGGACAGGTACAGGATGGCAACAACAACTGACGAGTTACACCAGGAATGCACAATCCCTCCATCAGTGCTCAGACTGTCTGCAATAGGCTGAGAAAGGCTGGACTGAGGGCTTGTAGGCCTGTTGTAAGGCAGGTCCTCATCAGACATCACCGGCAACAACGTCGCCTATGGGCACAAACCCATCGACGCTGGACCAGACAGGACTGGCAAAAGAGCTCTTCACTGACGAGTCACGGTTTTGTCTCACCAGGGGTGATGTTCGAATTCGCGTTTATCGTTGAAGGAATGAGCGTTACACCGAGGTCTGTACTCTGGAGCGGGATCGACTCTGGAGCACGTCTGGGATCTGTTGGATCGGAGGGTGAGGGCTAGGGCCATTCCCCCCCAGAAATGTCTGGGAACTTGCAGGTGCCTTGGTGGAAGAGTGGGAGAGTGGGGTAACATCTCACAGCAAGAACTGGCAAATCTGGTGCAGTCCATGAGGAGGAGATGCACTGCAGTACTTAATGCAGCTGGTGGCCACACCAGATACTGACTGTTACTTTTGATTTTGACCCTTCCCCCCCTTTGTTCAGGGACACATTATTCAAGTTCTGTTTGTCACATGTCTGCAGAACCTGTTCAGTTTATGTCTCAGTTGTTGAATCTTATGTTCATACAAATATTTACACATGTTAAGTTTGCTGAAAATAAACACAGTTGACAGTGAGGACGTTTCTTTTTTTGCTGAGTTTACCCTCTGCCCTCCCTCCACTGAGAAAAGGGGACACAGTCTTCCAGCTGATGGCGAAAACCTCAAATCACACGCATTATTTCTGCCTCATTGCACCAATTCATGTTGTTACTTCCTATGATCAGAGAAGTTAAATATCCCTTGATATTAAAAAGACCCCAAGCTGCCTAATAATAACGGAAAACATTTGCTCATTCATTGCAGCGGCAGTGCTGGTTGTAGTTAGCGGAAAGTACGGAGAAACATTTGATAAAAGTGTTGACACGTGCTGAATAACACACTTAAACATGAACTTACTGTGTTTGTTGAGTCTCTCTCAGGTTTTAAACGTTTTGAAATCTCTGAGGTATCAACTTTGCTGTGCGTTCGATTTTTTTTTACAGTCTATGGTGATCGGAGCTATCTGATTGGCCAGCGGTGGCTTATAGGTGCACTTGATTTGCTCTCTGCGCCTGCCGGGTCGGTCGGAGTTCTACGTTCAGACACAATGAAATGGTTCAAAACTTTGCCTTCCTGGTGCCAGGGCTGCTGAATCAAGTGCCCTCCACCAACATCACAAACAAACTACAAAATATATAAACGTCAGC
>NW_019944733.1:32893-54216 GCF_002910315.2 Salvelinus sp. IW2-2015
AATTAATTAAAAATCCTACAATGTGATTTTCTGGAGAAAAAAAAAATCTAATTTTGTCTGTCATAGTTGAAGTGTACCTACGATGAAAATCACAGGACTCTCATCTTTTTAAGTGGGAGAACTTGCACAATTGGTGGCTGACTAAATACTTTTTTGCCCCACTGTAGCTAAGATAATGTATTAGGCCTTTAGCCTACTGAGCAGTGATAATCTATTGGGCCTACAGCCTACTGAGCACAGCCAATATGCAGAGATAATGTATTGGGCCTACAGCCTACTGCACAAACCCCATTGCTACAGTACTGTTTTTAATTGGTTAATGTTGCAAAGGCTTAAGTTTGTTAAGTAATTCCCCCAAACATCAGAGCGGTAGATGTTGCATTTTGACTCAGTGATCTTAACTCAGAAGAGGATGATGACCTCTGACCTAAACAAAGTTAACATGATGTTCATTGGCGTATGTTTAGGTTTAGCAGGAGATCTCAGCATCTTCAATCAAAAGGTTGGTGCACTAGTCAAACTAATAAAAATCAAAGAAGCTAGACATTGTGAAGACGGAAAAAAGATTTCTGGATCTCCAGGACATAGCAGCCAAAATGTTACAGGGAGAAAACTGAATGAAGAGGTTCCTCCCTTCCAGGTTCCTGGTGTAGGGATCTGAATAGAAACTTGAATCCGACTGGAGGAGCACAGTTTTATTTTGCGTTAAAGTTGGTCAGTTTTTCCCCCCATCCAGTAGGTGCCGGCATGCACCTTTAGTTGTTTGATGGCCACTAAAATACCATAGAAGATGATAGTACCACAGAGAACAACGAGCCAGATATTTCAGCGGATGTATAAATGGGACGTTTCCACTCGCTATGAAATATGATGATGAGAGGAAACCCAGTGACGGGAATTGCGAGAAGATGGTATTACCAAATATGGTAGTGAGAGGAAGCCCAGTAGCAGGCCATGGGACAAGATGCCACGAGATGGATTTTGGACGACATTCTGCACATTTTCTCATCAATGAAACATTTAACCTCGTTTTGTAGACTTTCCCTAACGGAAATATGCAAATAAATGCTAGATCGCGCCAATAGGATCTCACTAGTTCGTGCTGGGTTCAGCCCACCTCTGTGCTTGTTCTGCCCACTAGGATTCATTGGCTCCAGGCTTTGGTCTATCTTGGGTTAGTTATAAAAAGCTTTGAAAGTACGCAACACGAGTTTTGATTGGTTTACAGTTTAGTACTCGGCGGCGTTTGCCTGTCCAGCCAGCGAACATAAAAGTAAGTATTTTGAATTGCAAGAATTGACAACAAATGGAAATATGTTCAGAATAACTAAATATACCCAATATGTGAAAACCAGCTCCTCCCTCGACATACAGTACCAGTCAAAAGTTTGGACACACCTACTCATTCAAGGGTTTTCTTTATTTTTACTATTTTCAACATTGCAGAATAATAGTGAAGACATCAAAACTATGAAATAACACATGGAATCATGTAGTAACCCCAAAAAATGTTAAACAAATAAAAATATATTTTAGATTCTTCAAAGTAGCCACTCTTTGCCTTGATGACAGTTTTGCAGACTCTTGGCATTCTCTCAACCAGCTCATGAGGAATGTTCTTCCAATAGTCTTGAAGGAGTTCCCACATATGCTGAGCACTTGTTGGCTGCTTTTCCTTCACTCTGCGGTCCAACTCATACTAAATCATCTCAATTGGGTTGAGGTCAGGTGATTGTGGAGGCCAGGTCATCTGATGCAGCACTCCATCACCCTCCTTGGTCAAATAGCCCTTACACAGTCTGGAGGTGGGTGGGGTCATTGTCCTGTTGAAAAACAAATGATAGTCCCACTAAGCGCAAACCAGATGCGATGGCGTATCTCTGCAGAATGCTGTGGTAGCCATGCTAGTTAAGTGTGCCTTGAATTCTAAATAAATCACAGTGTCACCAGCAAAGCACCCCCACAACATCACACCTCCACTTCCATGCTTCACGGTGGGAACCACACATACAGAGATACGTTCACCTACTCCTCGGCTCACAAAGACATGGCGGTTGGAAACAAAAATCTAACATTTGGACTGATCAGACCAAATAACAGGTTTCCTTCCACTGGTCGAATGTCCATTGCTCGTGTTTCTTGGCCCAAGCAAATCTCTTATTATTATTGGAGTCCTTTAGTAGTGGTTTCTTTGCAGCAATTTGACCATGAAGGCCTGATTCATCTGAACAGTTGATTTTGACATGTGTCTGTTACTTGAACTCTGGAGCATTTATTTGGGCTGCAATCTGAGGCTGGTAACTCCAATGAACGTATCCTCTGCAGCAGAGGTAACTCTGGGTCTTCCATTCCTGAGGCGGTCCTCATGAGAGCCAGTTTCATCATAGCACTTGATGGGTTTTTGCGACTGCACTTGAAGAAACTTTCAAAGTTCTTGAAATTCTCCGGATTGACTGACCTTCATGTCTTAAAGTAATGATGGACTGTTGTTTCTCTTTGCTTATTTGTACTGTTCTTGCCATAATATGGACTTGGTCTTTTACCAAATAGGGCTATCTTCTGTATACCACCCCTACCGTGTCACAACAAAACTGATTGTCTCAAATGTATTAAGAAGGAAAGGAATTCCACAAATTAACTTTTAACAAGGCACACCTGTTAATTGAAATGAATTCCAGGTGACTACCTCATGAAGCTGGTTGAGAGAATTCCAAGAGTGTGCAAAACTGTAATCAAGACAAAGGGTGGCTACTTTGAAGAATCTCAAATATAGAATATATTTTGATTTGTTTAACACTTTTTTTTGGTTACTATATGATTCCATATGTGTTATTACATAGTTTTGATATCTTCACTATTATTCTACAATGTAGAAAAGAAAAACCATTGAATGAGTAGATGTGTCCAAACTTTTGACTGGTACTGTAGATCGATCATTTGGGTTCCCGCGTGACGCAGCGGTCTAAGGCACTGCATCTCAGTGCAAGAGGCGTTACCACAGTCCCTGGTTCGAATCCAGGCTGTATCACATCCAGCCGTGATTGGGAGTCTCATAGGGCGGTGCTCAATTGGCCCAGCGTCATCAGGTTTGGCCGGGGTAAGACGTCATCGTAAATGAGAATTAGTCTGACTTACCTAAAGGTAAATAAAACATCTGGGAAACTAAAGCAGCCCAACACCTATAGGTGCCAATATAGCCAAGACGCTTTCTTTGACCGTTTGCTTGTTGTATAGCACTATTATTAGATATAAAGGCTCATACATGCTTACAACATGTTATGGAGCCTTACCAATTGTCACTGGTATGATGAATTGACAGTGATAACTAAACTGACACGTGAGGTTTACTCTATGGCCACCAGGGGGTGCTATGACACAGATTTAATTTAAAAAGGTACTGAATTGCCATTTGATGAATTCCAGGAAGAAAAGGGACAGAGACCATTTGAGAAAATAGAGATCTGTGTATTTAATATCTCTTGTCTGACAACTGGACATAGTGGCGTATACTGTCAAGATTTCTGTTTGGTGTCTCCGGTGGCCCCTTCCTCTTCAGAAGTGCTGTGCATCTCCCAGCTGAGGCAGGTGTCAGAGTCTGAGTCATCTGAGTCATCCTCGCCCTGCTCCACCAGGGAGGCTGTCTTGGTCAGCATCACGTCCAAACTCCTGTAGGCCATCGGGTCAAAGCTGGTCCGCCCAGACCTGATAGAGAGAGAAAGAAATGTGTATTTAAAAGCTTTACAGAGAGTATCACTGCCAGGGAGGTGGAATTATTTGAAACAATTCACACATTTAAATATACGAATAAAACAAACGACAATTATAAATTCAAACACATATTTTCTTCTTATTCTGTACCTCCAGGCCTTGAGGTCCTGAGAGATGTTCTTGACCAGGCTCTTCCCTCTCACGGTGCCCATCCTGCGGATGTCAATGCCGGACATCAGGTCCTCTACGTACTGACCCAGGGAGATGGACTCTCTATACTTTGCTGACCAGTCCACTGGCTCCAGGACCTGCTCCAGGTACAAAAACACATTGTGGTCCTGTTCAGTTGGTCGAGCATGGCGCTTGCAATGCCTGAGTTGCGAGTTCCAGGGCCCCACATACGTAAAATGTATAAAATGTATACACACATGAGTGTAAATGCTTTGGATAGAAGTGTCTGCCAAAAGGCATATGGGCACTGGGCAAAAACTGGTTGAATCAACATTGTGTCCACGTCATTTCAAACCCCAAATTACATTTGATGGCTTTGAATCTATGTGGAAAACTGATTGGATTTGCAAAAAGTAATCAACATTAGGGTATTAGGGGAATGGCCCGTTTTACGTGCTCCTGACCAATAATTGTGCTATTTTGTGTATTTTTGGGGCGTTTATCGTAACTTTTTGTTTGTTTGTTTGTAGATAATATTTCCGCCATAATTTCCTAGACTGAAAAGCTTGATCACTAACCTGAATTTGGATGATGAGGACTTCTACTTCAATGAGGCAAAAGACATTGAATATTATATACACTCGGAGATGGCGCTATAGAGGCCGGTGATACCTGACTACATCGGAGAGTGGATAAACTGCCTCTACCCTCCGTTCTACTGGCGAACGTGCAATCACTGGAGAATAAACTAGATGAGCTCCGTTCGAGACTATCCCATCAACATGATTTGAAGATCTGTAATATGTTTCTCCCAGTCGTGGCTGAACATAGTAAATATAAATCTAGCCGGCTACATAAATATAAATATATATAAATCTAGCCGGCTAGCCGGCTACATCGGCAGGACAGAACGGGGGTGTCGGGGAAGCTTGTGTGTGTCTCTTTGTTAACAACCGCTGGTGCGCTAATATTAAAGAAGGCTGGAGGTTCTGCTCACCCGAGATAGAATACCTCATGATAAGCTGTAAAGTTTATGTTTTTCGAAGCTGTCTATTTACCACCACAAACACTCAACAAGCTGTGTAAGTGCATCAACAATGTCATCCCCACAGTGACCGTACGTACATATCCCAACCAGAAGATATGGATTACAAGCAACATCCACACTGAGCTAAAGGCTAGATCCGCCACTTTTAAGGAGCGGGACACTAATCCGAACGCTTATAAGAAATCCCACTATGCCCTCCGACGAACCATCAAACAGGCAAAGCGTCAATACAGGATCAAGATCAAATCCTACTACACCGGCTCTGATGCTCGTCAAATGTGGCTAGGCTTGCAAACTATCACGGATTACAAAGGGAAACCCAGCCACAAGCTGACCAGTGACGTGAGCCGACCAGACAAGCTAAATACCTTCTATGTTTGCTTCGAGGCTAGCAACACTGAACCGTGCATGAGAGCACCAGCTGTTCTGGACGACCGCTATCGCGCACTCAGTATCCGACTTGAGTAAGACCTTTAAACATGTTTAAACATTCACAAGGCCGCAGTACCAGACAGATTACCAGGACACATACACAGAGCATGCGCTGACCAACTGGCAAGTGTCTTCACTGACATTTCAAACCTCTCCCTGACCCAGTATGTATCTACATGTTTTAAGTAGACCACCATAGTCCCTGTGCCCAAGACCGCCAAGGTAACCTGTCTAAATGACTATTGTAGCGTTCACATCTGTAGCCATGAAAGGCATCATCACCCCAGACACCCTGGACCCAACAGATCATGCAACGTGAGAATGCTCCACAGATCCACAGATGATGCAATCTCTATTGCACTCCACACTGCCCTTTCCCACCTGGACAAAAGGAACACCTATGTGAGAATGCTATTCATTGACTACAGCTCAGCGTTCAACACCATAGTGCCTTCCAAGCTCATCACTAAGCTATGGACCCAGGGATTAAACACCTCCCTCTGCAACTGTATCCTGGACTTCCTGATGGGCCTCCCCCGGGTGGTGAGGGTAGGCAACAACACATCCACCACACTCAACACGGGAGCCCCTCAGGGGTGTGCGTGGCCGTGCACGACTCCAACACCATCATTAAGTTTGCCAACAACACAATGGTGATAGGTCAGATTTTTTTATATATATATTTTTTAAGTCAACTTTATTTAACTAGGGAAGTCACGTGGTCCCGTGTGGCACGTGGTCCCGTGTGGCTCAGTTGGTAGAGCATGGTGCTTGCAACGCCAGGGTTGTGGGTTCATTCCCCACGGGGGGACCAGGGGGGGACCAGGATGAATATGTATGAACTTTCCAATTTGTAAGTCGCTCTGGATAAGAGCGTCTGCTAAATGACTTAAATGTAAAAATGTAAATGTAAGTCAGTTAAGAACAAATTCTTATTTTTTTATTTCTTTTTTCTTTTTTAACCCTTTTCTCCCCAATTTTCGTGGTATCCAATCGCTAGTAATTACTATCTTGTCTCATCGCTACAACTCCCATACGGGCTCGGGAGAGACGAAGGTCGAAAGCCATGCGTCCTCCGAAGCACAACCCAACCAAGCCGCACTGCTTCTTAACACAGCGCGCCTCCAACCCGGAAGCCAGCCGCACCAATGTGTCGGAGGAAACACCGTGCACCCGCCCCCCTTGGTTAGCGCGCACTGCGCCCGGCCCGCCACAGGAGTCGCTGGAGCGCGATGAGACAAGGATATTCCTACCGGCCAAACCCTCCCTAACCCGGACGACGCTATGCCAATTGTGCGTCGCCCCACGGACCTCCCGGTCGCAGCCGGCTGCGACAGAGCCTGGGCGCGAACCCAGAGACTCTGGTGGCGCAGCTCTAGACCACTGCGCCACCCGGGAGGCCACAAATTCTTATTTTCAATGACGGCCTAGGAACAGGAACTTGTTCAGGGGCAGAAGGACAGATTTTTACCTTGTCAGCTCGGGGATTCTAGCAACCTTTCAGTTACAAGTCCAACGCTCTAACCACTAGGCTACCGCCGATACAGTTCTCTGCTTCCAGTTCTCTGCTGCCAATGATTGGAACGAATTGCAAAAATTGCTGAAGTTGGAGACTTATATCTCCCAAACTAACTTTAGGCATCCGCTATCTGAAGAGCTTACAAATTGCTGCAGCTGTACACAGCCCATCTGTAAATAGCCCATCCAACTACCTACCTCATCACCATATTGTTTTTATTAACTTTTTTGCTCTTTTGCACACCAGTATTTCTACTTACACGTCATCATCTGCACATTTATCACTCCAGTGTTAATTTGCTAAATTGTAATTACTTTGCCACTATGGCCTATTTATTGCCTCACCTTCTTACTCCAGTTGCACATGCTGTATATAGACTTTTCTATTGTGTTATTGACTGTACGTTTGTTTATTCCATGTGTAACTCTGTGTTGTTGTTTGTGTCGCACTGCTTTGCTTTATCTTGGCCAGGTCGCAGTTGTAAATGAGAACTTGTTCTCAACTAGCCTACCTGGTTAGATAAAGGTGAAATAAATAAATACAAAATAAATAAAAACGAAGCAATAAAACTGTCTTTCTTTAGACTAGTTGAGTATCTGGAGCAACAGCATTTGTGGATTCGATTACAGGCTCAAAAATGGCCAGAAACAAATAACTTTCTTCTGAAACTCGTCAGTCTATTCTTGTTCTGAGAAATTAAGGCTATTCCATGCGTGAAATTACCAAGAAACTGAAGATCTCGAACAACGCTGTGTACTACTCCCTTCACAGAATAGCGCAAACTGGCTCTAACCAGAATAGAAAGAGGAGTGGGAAGCCCCGGTGCACAACTGAGCAAGAGGTCAAGTACATTAGTGTCTAGTTTGAGAAACAGACGCCTTAAATCCTCAACTGGACATTGAACTGACATCTGTGCCCAGTGGGTTATTTACAAAGGGGTCTTCTGGTCAAACAGAAAAACATATATTGATTAAAGAACAACAGACTGGTCGACTGAGGCTGATGATGATGATGAAAAGACCATTCATTACCTTCTCAGCCTCTCTGTGCAGACGCCTCTCCCCCTTCAGGAAGTCAACAGGGCTCTTACTGGCATCTACATGTTTCTTCATCTCAGTGTGGACCTTGAATGAATTAATGCATTTGATTAGATATTGTAACAGGATATGTCTTTATACTTTAGCCAACATATTTTAGTGTTCTGTTGTTATGTGTCTTGCATGTAACAATTCATCAACACACATGAAGTGAATTGAATTTCCAAGAAAGATAAGCTAACAGTGGATGTAATATATGTAATATTTATATTTTAATATATAATTTGATACAATACCAGCTGCAAAAAGGGAATAAAATTAATCATAGTGGACAGAACAAACAAGGAGGTGGACAGAGCCAAGCACGAGCTAGCGAGATCGTATTGGTGCGTTCTATCATTTATTTGCATATTTCTGTTAGGGAACGCCTACTCATTTTACATTTACATTTAAGTCATTTAGCTGACGCTCTTATCCAGAGCGACTTACAAATTGGAAAGTTCATACATATTCATCCTGGTCCCCCCGTGGGGAATGAACCCACAACCCTGGCGTTGCAAGCGCCATGCTCTACCAACTGAGCCACACGGGACCACTACTCTGTGAAATGCGTGTGTGCAATAACTAAATTCACCATTGCACTCCTTCTAAACATCTCAATTTTTAGAAACTTCAGCAAAGAGTAAAGTCTACAAAACACAGTCCACTCAGTTTGCTACAGATTATGGAGATCAAATCTTCATTGATGAGAAAATTAGCAGAATGTCGGCCAAAAACCCATCTCGCTCCGTCTTCTCCCACTGCCGGCCACTAGGCTTCCTTTCATCGCCAAATTTGGTAGTGAGTGGAAATGCCAACAGGATATTCACATTTCTACATCAGGTGAAATATCTGGCTCGTTGTTCTATCTATTTCTATAGCCTCCCTATCTGTGCTTCAGCTCCACTATAAGGGTCAGAGTAGCGCAGAAGATGTCGCATGCTGAGGCAGTGAAGAAAGTATGGCTGATAGATGGATCAAGGGTGAGGGATTCTGAGAGGATCCCTGTGAATAGTAGATCAGAGCAGAGGGATCGGCCAATGAGTGATATATAGTACCAGTCAAAAGTTTGGACACACCTACTCATTCCAGGGTTGTTCTTTTTTTCTTCTTTAAAAAAATGTTTTCTTCTAAATTGTATAATAATAGTGAATATATCAAAACTATGAAATAACACATATGGAATCATGTAGTAACCAAAAAAGTGTTAAACAAATTAAAATATGTTATATTCTAGATTCTTCAAAGTAGCCACCCTTTGCCTTGATGACAGCTTTGCACTCTTGGCATTCTCTCAACCAGGTAGTCACCTGGAAGGCATTTCAATTAACAGGTGTGCCATGTTAAAAGTACATTTGTGGAATTTCTTTACTTCTTATTGCGTTTGAGCCAATCAGTTGTGTTGTGACAAGGTAGGGGTGGTATACAGAAGATAGCCCTATTTGGTAAAAGACCAAGTCCATATTATGGCAAGAACAGCTCAAATAAGCAAAGAGAAACGACAGTCCATCATTACTTTAAGACATGAAGGTCAGTCAATCCGGAGAAGAACTTTGAAGGTTTCTTCAAGTGCAGTCGCAAAAACCATCAAGCGCTATGATGAAACTGGCTCTCATGAGGACCGCCACAGGAAAGGAAGACCCAGAGTTACCTCTGCTGCAGAGGATACGTTCATTAGTTACCAGCCTCAGAAATTGCAGCCCAAATAAATGCTTCACAGAGGTAACTCTAACATAATTAGATGCCAACCGCCGTTAAACTCCACCGAAGAAGACTGTGTCAATGTGACTTCTACCTGCTACACAGAGCACGTTGTTGAGAGAGGAGCAGAGGGGGAGAGCATCTTTACTCTATTGTCCTCTACTCAGTGGTATAAAGTACTAGGTATCTGTACTTTACTTCACTACATTCCTAAAGAAAATGATGTACTTTTTACTCCATACATTTCCCTGACACCTAAAAGTACTCATTACATTTTGAATGCTTAGCAGGACAGGAAAATGGTCCAATTCACACACTTATCAAGAGGACATCCCTGGTCATCCCTACTGCCTCTGATCTGGCTCACTAAACACACATGCTTCTTTGTAAATGATGTCTGAGTGTTGGAGTGTGCCCCTGGCTAACTGTAAATAAAAAATAAAAAATAAGGTTGGTCGATTTTCAACCAAGACCCTATTGAATACACAGTGGGATATGGATGAGTTTGCACTTCCTACGGCTTCCACTAGACGTCAACAGTCTGTAGAACCTTGTCTGATGCCTCTACTGTAAAGTGGGGCCAAAGGAGACAGGAATTAGTCAGGTCTGCCATGAGGTGACCATGCTCTGACCATGCGCGTTCACATGAGAGGGAGCTCTGTTCCATCGCACATCTGAAGTCAATGTAATTCTCCGGTGGAATATTATTGAGGATTTATGTTAAAAACATTCTAAAGATTGATTCAATACATCGTTTGACATGTTTCTACTGACTGTTACGGAACTTTTTGACATTTCGTCTGCTTTTAGTGAACGCGCTTCCTGACTTTGGATTTGTTTACCAAACACGCTAACAAAAATAGCTATTTGGACATAAATGATGGACATTACCGAACTAAAACAAACATTTCTTGTGGAAGTGGGAGTCCTGGGATTGCATTCTGACGAAGATCAGCAAAGGTAAGTGAAGATTTATAATGCTTTTTATGAGTTTTGTTGACTGCACAATTTGGCGGGTAACTGTATGGCTTCCTTTTGTGGCTGAACGCTGTTCTCAGATTATTGAATATTGTGCTTTTGCCGTAAAGCTTTTGAAATCTGACATAGCGGTTGCATTAAGAACAAGTGTATCTTTAATTCTATGTAAAACATGTATCTTTCATCAAAGTTTATGATGAGTATTTCTGTTATTTGACGTGGCTCTCTGCAATTTCTCTGGATATATTGGAGGCATTTCTGAACATGGCGCCAATGTAAACTGAGGTTTTTGGATATAAATATGAACTTTATCGAACAAAACATATATGTATTGTGTAACATGAAGTCCTATGAGTGTCATCTGATGAAGATCATCAAAGGTTAGTGATTCATTTTATCTCTATTTCTGCTTTTTGTGACTCCTCTCTTTGGCTGGAAAAATGACTGTGTTTGTCTGTGATTTTGCGGTGACTTAACATAATCGTTTGTGGTGCTTTCGCTGTAAAGCCTATTTGAAATCGGACACTGTGGTGGGAATGGTACAAGATACTTGTATGTTTGAGGAATTTTAATTATGAGATTTCTGTTGTTTGAATTTGGCTCCCTGCACTTTCACTGGCTGTTGTCATATCATCCCGTTAACGGGATTGCAGCCATAAGAAGTTTAATGTTCTTTACTTTTACTCAAGTATGCCCGATTGGGTACATTTTCACCATTCCCCCTACTGTACCATATCTCCATTATGTACAGCTTTGTTCCAGTTTTTCCTAAGTGCTCTTAAATTATTGCTAGTGGTTGTACTACATAGTTGTTCTCTTTAATTACACATGTTGCTTTTGTTTACATTGTGAACATAGTCAATGATGCTAGCTAGAGTTTTCTGCTAGATAGTAGCTTCTTGACTTCACTAACTCTTAGTAAATGACCAGCCGTGCCTTTGAAGGCCACAGCTAGTGGTGTCGAGGCCATATGGCAACCAAAATCACTTTATTTATCATTATTTTCATTCCCAAGATAGAATGAACACGCGCATGTCAGCTGTAAATTGAACTTTGGTGATTTCTTGAGCTTGGGATGAATTTGGAACGCCGCTACGAATCGGCCAACATCAGTGCCCAACCTCACTAATGTTCTTGTGGCTGAATGGAAGCAAGTCCCTGCAGCGGAGGCTGTTATAGCAGTAATGTTCAACATCTAGTGGAAAGCCTTCCCAGAAGAGTGGAGGCTGTTATAGCAGCAATGTTCCATCATCTAGTGGAAAGCCTTCCCAGAAGAGTGGAGGCTGTTATAGCAGCAATGTTCCAACATCTAGTGGAAAGCCTACCCAGAAGAGTGGAGGCTGTTATAGCAGCAATGTTCCAACATCTAGTGGAAAGCCTTCCCAGAAGAGTGGAGGCTGTTATAGCAGCAAACTATAACAACTATGACCAACTCCACATTAATGCCCATGATTTTGGAATGAGATATTCGATGAGCAGGTATCCACATACTTTTTGTCATGTAGTGCAGATAGATAGATAGTATTAATGTGTAAACATTTCTAAAAACATAATTGCACATTATGAGGTATTGTGTATAGGCCAGTGACCAAAATGTTTAATTTAATACATTTTAAATTCAGGCTAACACAACAAAATGTGGAGAAAAAAGGGGTGTGAATACTAAAATGTATTAAATAAAAAATGTTGTGTCACTGGCTTACACACAATACCCCCTAATGTCAACGTGGAATTACGTTTTCAGACATTTTTACAAATTAATAAAAAATGAAAAGGCAATAATTATTCAACCCCTTTGTTATGGCGATGCCTAAATAAGTTCAGGAGTAAAAATGTGCTTAACAAGTCACATAATAAGTTACATGGACTCTGTGTACAATAATAGTGTTTAACTTGATTTTTGAATGACTACCTGATCTATATACTCCACACATACAATTATCTGTAAGGTCCCTCAGTCGAGCAGTGAATTTCAAACATAGATTCAACCACAAAGACCAGGGAGGTTTTCCAATGCCTTACAAAGAAGGGCACCGATTGGTAGATGGGTTAAAATAAAAAGCAGACATTGAATATCCCTTTGAGCATGGTGAAGTTATTAAATACACTTTGGATGGTGTATCAATTCACCCAGTCACTACAAAGATACAGGCGTCCTTCCTAACTCAGTTGCCGGAGAGGAAGGAAACCGGTCAGGGATTTCACCATGAGGCCAATGGTGACTTTAAAACAGCTACAGGGATTAATGGCTGTGATAAGAGAACTGAGGATGGATCAACAACATTGTAGTTACTCCACAATACTAAACCAATTACAGACTAAGCAAAAATATATATTGGTTACTACATGATTCCATATGTGTTATTTCATAGTTTTGATGTCTTCAATATTATTTTACAATGTAGACAATAGTAAAAATAAAGAAAAACCCTTGAATGAGTAGGTGTGTCCAAACTACTGGCTGGTACTGTACATCCTGTAGGATCCGAAAATAACTCAAATATCCTTGTTACGAATGTGTTATTATCCTCACCTTCTGGGGAGCGCTGAGCTCGTCCATGCCATCCTGGAGGCAACGGCACCTCATGGAGCACTCCGTGTGGACCTTCATGACCATGTGGCTCACCTTCATCTGGATCTCCCAGATCAGACTGTCCCCCAGCTTCTTCAGGAAAGCCTCAATGTCCTTAGAGGACGAGAGGAGGTCCTGCTTCTGGCCCAGCAGACCCTACAGAGTAACACAAAGAGGACCGTCAGCTAATCTCTGATTTACACTGGGTCGTATTCATTAGTGCACACCGTAGCAAAACGTTTTGGAACGGAAAATGTTTTGCAATGAAAATGAGTTTCTTATTGGATGAGTTAATTTTCTTCCACCTGGTTTCTAGTGAATACGACCCTGATACGATCCATTTCTGTTTGAAGTAATCTATTAAATCCAATCAAATTGTGTCACATGCATCAAATATAACAGGTGTAGACTTTACCAGTACTGAATCAATGTGCAGGGATACCAGGTAGTAATGAGGCTATATACAAGGAGTACCAGGTAGTAATGAGGCTATATACAAGGGGTACCAGGTAGTAATGAGGCTATATACAGTTGAAGTCGGAAGTTTACATACACTTAGGTTGGAGTCATTAAAACTCATTTTTCAACCACTTCACGAATTTCTTGTTAACAAACTATAGTTTTGTCAAGTCGGTTAGGACATCTACTTTGTGCATGACACAAGTAATTTTTCCAACAATTGTTTACAGACAGATTATTTCACTAATAATTTACTGTATCACAATTCCAGTGGGTCAGAAGTTTACATACACTCAGTTGACTGTGCCTTTAAACAGCTTGGAACATTCCAGAAAATGATGTCATGGCTTTAGAAGCTTCTGATAGGCTAATTGACATCATTTGAGTCAATTGGAGGTGTACCTGTGGATGTATTTCAAGGCCTACCTTCAAACCCACTTCAAACCCAAACCCAGATGCTTGACATCATGGGAAAATCAAAAGAAATCAGCCAAGACCTCAGAAAAAAAATTGTAGATCTCCACAAGCCGGTTCATCCTTGGGAGCAATTTCCAAATGCCTGAAAGTACCACGTTCATCTGTACAAACAATAGTACACAAGTATAAACACCATGGAACCACGCAGCCGTCATACAGCTCAGGAAGGAGACGCGTTCTGTCTCCTAGAGATGAATGTACTTTTGTGTGAAAAGTGCAAATCAATCCCAGAACAACAGCAAAGGACCTTGTAAAGATCAGGTACAAAAGTATCTATATCCACAGTAAAACGAGTCTTATATCAACATAACCTGAAAGGCCGCTCAGCAAGGAAGAAGCCACTGCTCCAAAACCGCCATAAAACAGCCAGACTACAGTTTGCAACTGCACATGGGGACAAATATTGTACTTTTTGGAGAAATGTCCTCTGGTCTGATGAAACAAAAATAGAACTGTTTGGCCATAATGACCATTGTTATGTTTGGAGGAAAAAGAGGGAGGCTTGCAAGCCGAAGAACACCATCCCAACCGTGAAGCACGGGGGTGGCAGCACCATGTCGCGGGGGTCACTGGGGCCAAGCTTCCTGCCATCAAGGACCTCAATACCAGGCGGTGTCAGAGGAAGGCCCTAAAAATTGTCAGACTCCAGCCACCCTAGTCATAGACTGTTCTCTCTGCTACCGCACGGTAATCAGTACCGGAGCACCAAGTCTAGGTCCAAGAGGCTTCTTAACAGCTTCTACCCCCAAGCTGTAAAACTCCTGAACAATTAATCAAATGGCTACCTAGATTATTTGCATTACTTATCTATTTTTTACTTACCAATAATTTTTTCTTAAAACTGCATTGTTGGTTAAGGGCCTGTAAGTAAGCATTTCACTGTCTACAGATGTTGTATTCGGCTCATGTGACAAATAACATTTGATTTGTACATTTGTAACCGCTGATTTTATTTTATTTTAGGTACTTTATCTTTTTCTAATTCAATTCATGTGTATTGTGTTTTTTTTTATTTTACTTCAATGTTATTTTATGTTTCTTCAGAGAAAATATGTGTATTGATGTCCTATGTTTTTGTTGTTGTTGTTGTAATTTGAAATGTAATAAAAAAAAAAACATCTTATGAAATGGGAAGCAACTGAATGAAACGTAGCATAGTCTATATCCTAATATTTTCAGTAGCATATTATTTTGTCCAGTAGTATAGGATGTTTCTCTCGTTACTGCGTCCTCCTTAGCCACATTGAACAACATATTGCCACAGAGAATAACTGCAGTAGAGTTGCTGACGTTATGCAAATTGTTCGTAAAAGTGGAGGGAAAAACCCATCGGAATTGGTGTGAATGGTTTAGTTTGTCTAAATCGGAATCTGTATTACTTTTCAGAATTCCTCTCCAATCTGACATTCCTTCATTTGTATACTAGACTGATATTTAGAGGTAATAACGAATAGTAATGAAATGCTACTGATAATAACGAAGTATAATAGTGAAGTGGCAGGGAAAAGCCAAGTGTTTCTTTTGAGCCCCCCCAGTTAATTACCATAATCGCATATACCAAAATCGTCACAGGTAAAAGTGACAAGACAATCAGGATTCTCATATAAAAAAATCTATGTATATACGTTTCTCCCAACTACAGTCTTGTTATTTACCCCATCCAGGTAGACCTACCTCAATGCATTTTTTGTTTGCTTCATGTTTGTCCAGCAGACTCTTCATCTGTTTGGCGAAGCCCTCCTTTCTCTGCTCGTACACATCCAACAGCTTGGACACTGCATGGGTGCTGTGGTGACCAAACAGCTTACATCCGGCGCAGATCAACGTGTTATCCTGCAGACACACCTGGAAACAACCAGACAACAAGAGATTACACTTACATTTGAGTCATTTATCAGTTGCTCTCATCCGGAGTGACTTACAGTTAGTAGTGTTTTATATATAAATAGGTAGTGTTTTATATACAGGTATTGTTATATAGAGGTAGTGTTATATAGAGGTAGTGTTTTATATATAATAGGTAGTGTTTATATACAGGTATTGTTTATATAGAGGTAGTGTTATATAGAGGTAGTGTTTTATATATAAATAGGTAGTGTTTTATATACAGGTATTGGTAATATAGAGGTAGTGTTATATAGAGGTAGTGTTTTATAATATAATAGATAGTGTTTTTTATATACAGGTATTGTTATATAGAGGTAGTGTTTTATATGCAGGTATTGTTATATAGAGGTAGTGTTAAATATATATATCTAGAGGTAGTGTTTTATATATAGGTATTGTTATATAGAGGTAGTGTTATATACAGTGGGGAGAACAAGTATTTGATACACTGCCGATTTTGCAGGTTTTCCAACTTACAAAGCATGTAGAGGTCTGTAATTATATATTAGGTACACTTCAACTATGAGAGACGGAATCTAAAACAAAAATCCAGAAAATCACATTGTATGATTTTAAGTAATTAATTTGCATTTTATTGATGACATAAGTATTTGATACATCAGAAAAGCAGAACTTAATATTTGGTACAGAATCCTTTGTTTGCAATTACAGAGATCATACGTTTCCTGTAGTTCTTGACCAGGTTTGCACACACTGCAGCAGGGATTTTGGCCCACTCCTTCATACAGACCTTCTCCAGATCCTTCAGGTTTCGGGGCTGTCGCTGGGCAATACGGACTTTCAGCTCCCTCCAAAGATTTTCTATTGGGTTCAGGTCTGGAGACTGGCTAGGCCACTCCAGGACCTTGAGATACTTCTTACGGAGCCACTCCTTAGTTGCCCTGGCTGTGTGTATCGGGTCGTTGTCATGCTGGAAGACCCAGCCACGACCCATCATCAATGCTCTTACTGAGGGAAGGAGGTTGTTGGCCAAGATCTCGCGATACATGGCCCCATCCATCCTCCCCTCAATACGGTGCAGTCGTCCTGTCCCCTTTGCAGAAAAGCATCCCCAAAGAATATGTTTCCACCTCCATGCTTCACGGTTGGGATGGTGTTCTTGGGGTTGTACTCATACTTCTTCTTCCTCCAACCACGGCGAGTGGAGTTAGACCAAAAAGCTCTATTTTTGTCTCATCAGACCACATGACCTTCTCCCATTCCTCCTCTGGATCATCCAGATGGTCATTGGCAAACTTCAGACAGGCCTGGACATGCACTGGCTTAAGCAGGGGGACCTTGCGTGCGCTGCAGGATTTTAATCCATGACGGCGTAGTGTGTTACTAATGGTTTTTCTTTGAGACTGTGGTCCCAGCTCTCTTCAGGTCATTGACCAGGTCCTGCCGTGTAGTTCTGGGCTGATCCCTCACCTTCCTCATGATCATTGATGCCCCACGAGGTGAAATCTTGCATGGAGCCCCAGACCGAGGGTGATTGACCGTCATCTTGAACTTCTTCCATTTTCTAATAATTGCGCCAACAGTTGTTTCCTTCTCACCAAGCTGCTTGCCTATTGTCCTGTAGCCCATCCCAGCTTGTGCAGGTCTACAATTATATCCCTGATGTCCTTACACAGCTCTCTGGTCTTGGCCATTGTGGAGAGGTTGGAATCTGTTTGATTGTGTGTGGACAGGTGTCTTTTATACAGGTAACGAGTTCAAACAGGTGCAGTTAATACAGGTAATGAGTGGAGAACAGGAGGGCTTCTTAAAAGAAACTAACAGGTCTGTGAGAGCCGGAATTCTTACTGGTTGGTAGGTGATCAAATACTTATGTCATGCAATAAAATGCAAATTAATTATTTAAAAATCATACAATATGATTTTCTGGATTTTTGTTTTAGATTCCGTCTCTCACAGTTGAAGTGTACCTATGATAAAAATTACAGACCTCTACATGCTTTGTAAGTAGGAAAACCTGCAAAATCGGCAGTGTATCAAATACTTGTTCTCCCCACTGTATATAGGTATTGTTATATAGAGGTAGTGTTATATATATATATATAGAGGTAGTGTTATATACACTGCTCAAAAAAATAAAGGGAACACTTAAACAACACAATGTAACTCCAAGTCAATCACACTTCTGTGAAATCAAACTGTCCACTTGGGAAGCAACACTGATTGACAATTAATTTCACATGCTGTTGTGCAAATGGAATAGACAACAGGTGGAAATTATAGGCAATTAGCAAGACACCCCCAATAAAGGAGTGGTTCTGCAGGTGGTGACCACAGACCACTTCTCAGTTCCTATGCTTCCTGGCTGATGTTTTGGTCACTTTTGAATGCTGGCGGTGCTTTCACTCTAGTGGTAGCATGAGACGGAGTCTACAACCCACACAAGTGGCTCAGGTAGTGCAGCTCAAACGGTCAGAAACAGACTCCATGAGGGTGGTATGAGGGCCCAACGTCCACAGGTGGGGGTTGTGCTTCAGCCCAACACCGTGCAGGACGTTTGGCATTTGCCAGAGAACACCAAGATTGGCAAATTCGCCACTGGCGCCCTGTGCTCTTCACAGATGAAAGCAGGTTCACACTGAGCACATGTGACAGAGACGTGACAGTCTGGAGACGCCGTGGAGAACGTTCTGCTGCCTGCAACATCCTCCAGCATGACCGGTTTGGCGGTGGGTCAGTCATGGTGTGGGGTGGCATTTCTTTGGGGGGCCGCACAGCCCTCCATGTGCTCGCCAGAGGTAGCCTGACTGCCATTAGGTACCAAGATGAGATCCTCAGACCCCTTGTGACACCATACGCTGGTGCGGTTGGCCCTGGGTTCCTCCTAATGCAAGACAATGCTAGACCTCATGTGGCTGGAATGTGTCAGCAGTTCCTGCAAGAGGAAGGCATTGATGCTATGGACTGGCCCGCCCGTTCCCCAGACCTGAATCCAATTAAGCACATCTAGGACATCATGTCTTGCTCCATCCACCAATGCCACGTTGCACCACAGACTGTCCAGGAGTTGGCGGATGCTTTAGTCCAGGTCTGGGAGGAGATCCCTCAGGAGACCCTCCGCCACCTCATCAGGCACATGCCCAGGCGTTGTAGGGAGGTCATACAGGCACGTGGAGGCCACACACACTACTGAGCCTCATTTTGACTTGTTTTAAGGACATTACATCAGAGTTGGATCAGCCTGTAGTGTGGTCTTCCACTTTAATTTTGAGTGTGACTCCAAAACCAGACCTTCATGGGTCTTGATAAATTTGATTTCCATTGATAATTTTTGTGTGATTTTGTTGTCAGCACATTCAACTATGTAAAGAAAACAGTATTTAATAAGAATGTTTCATTCATTCAGATCTAGGATGTGTTATTTTAGTGTTCCCTTTATTTCTTTGAGCAGTGTATATTACACTACCTCTATCACTACCTCTCTAGGAAAAAGGGGGAGGCTTGCCGAAGAACATCATCCCAACCGTGAAGCACGAGGGTGGCAGCATCATGTTGTGGGGGTGCTTTGCTGTTGGCCATAGTGGAGTTTGGAGTGTGACTGTTTGAGGTTGTAGACAGGTGTCTTTTATACTGATAATAAGTTCAAACAGGTGCCATTAATACAGGTAACGAGTGGAGGACAGAGGAGCCTCTTAAAGAAGTTACAGGTCTGTGAGAGCCAGAAATCTTGCTTGTTTGTAGGTGACCAAATACTTATTTTCCACCATAATTTGCAAATAAATTTATTTTTCTCATTTTGTCTGTCATAGTTGAAGTGTACCTATGATGAAAATTACAGGCCTCTCTCATCTTTTTAAGTGGGAGAACTTGCACAATTGGTGGCTGACTAAATACTTTTTTTGCCCCACTGTATATAGAGGCAAGCCTATATGGTCTTGATCAGAGCATTGTGTTCTCATACAATAGAAAATATGGTACAGTCCCAAATGACACTATTCCCTATACGGATCCCTATGAGCCCTAGTCACATGTAGTGCACTATATAGGGAATTAGTGTTGACTGAGAACACATTCTCATCTACAGCTACGACCTGGGGAATAGTTACAGGGGAAAGGAGGGGGATGAATGAGCCAATTATAAGCTGGGGATGATTAGATGGCCATGATGGTATGAGGGCCAGATTGAGAATTTAGCCAGGACACCGGTGTTAACACCCGTACTCTTACGATAAGTGCCATGAAAGACATTTTGGATGAATGTGAACACTCAACATACCAGATTCATGATTTCATTATGATCAGGGCACATGAATTCCTTCAGAGCTTGCTGCTGAGCCTCGTTACTCTCTGTCCTTTCTTTCAGTATCGCCACGACGTTCTCAACAGACATGTTCCTCTTCAACCCGTTGAGTCCCTTGTCCGGTAAGATGTTCACCTACAATAGACAGATTGTGTGGTTAGAAGTGCATGTTGTTGAATCATATTTTACAACACAGTGATTTGATTTGGCCGAATGTATAGGTTGTCAGATACCGTATGACCAAGGAAAGGGGGTGTGTTTACAGAGGACACTGGAGTAGGCAATACCAGGCATTATGGCATTACTTTTTGACCAATATTAGTGGAACTATGGTACCATTTGGAAGAATAGACAGAGCAGCTTCTCGTACCTTTCTACACATGGGGCAGATGAACTTGTCCTGGGGCTTGTTGCAGTTCTGGGCGATGAGGGTCTGGTGAATACACTTCTTGCAGTAGTTATGACTACAACACAACTCTATAACAGGTGGACTGAAGACGTCTAAACACACAGGACAGCTCAGCTCTTTACCTAGTTGCACTTCCATTCTCAACACTGCTAATAGATATCTGACCAGGCTGAAGCTTCAGGAGGATCTGAGGAGAGGACAGGTGCATTCCGAGTAGTATGGTCCCTGAAGGTTCCGGAACACGCCTGTCACTCATTGTGAGCATTTAGCCAAATTAGCATTATAGAATCCATAGAATTATAGAATCCAATTATTTAGTCATTCTAATTCTATTGAAAGATGAAGACAATGGTTTCCTAGCAACACATCATTATCTAGATATTTTGCCAGGGGTTAGACATTAGACAGCTTCTATCTCAAGGCCATCAGACTGTTAAACAGCCATCACTAACATTGAGTGGCTGCTGCCAACATACTGACTCAAATCTCTAGCCACTTTATTAAAAATGGCATGTAATAAATGTATCACTAGTCACTATAAACAATGCCACTTTATATGTTTACATACCCTACATGATTAATCTCATATGTATATACTGTACTCTATACCATCTACTGCATCTTG
>NW_019944733.1:58860-65338 GCF_002910315.2 Salvelinus sp. IW2-2015
GGGGATTGTAATGTTACTGTGTTTATTAGTCTACTACTATAATGGTCTGATATGGGGATCTGTAATGTAGTCTACTACTATAATGGCCTGATATGGGATCTGTAATGTAGTCTACTACTATAATGGCCTGATATGGGGATCTGTAACGTAGTCTACTACTATAATGGTCTGATATGGGGATCTGTAATGTTACTGTGTTTATTAGTCTACTACTATAATGGCCTGATATGGGGATCTGTAATGTTACTGTGTTTATTAGTCTACTACTATAATGGTCTGATATGGGGATCTGTAATGTAGTCTACTACTATAATGGTCTGATATGGGGATCTGTAATGTAGTCTACTACTATAATGGCTGATATGGGATCTGTAATGTTACTGTGTTTATTAGTCTACTACTATAATGGCCTGATATGGGATCTGTAATGTAGTCTACTACTATAATGGTCTGATATGGGGATCTGTAATGTAGTCTACTACTATAATGGCCTGATATGGGATCTGTAATGTAGTCTACTACTATAATGGCCTGATATGGGGATCTGTAATGTTACTGTGTTATTAGTCTACTACTATAATGGCCTGATATGGGGATCTGTAATGTAGTCTACTACCTATAATGGCCTGATATGGGGATCTGTAATGTAGTCTACTACTATAATGGTCTGGTATGGGTCTGTAATGTTACTGTGTTTATTAGTCTACTACTTAATGGCCTGATATGGGGATCTGTAATGTGGTCTACTACTATATGGCCTGATATGGGGATCTGTAATGTAGTCTACTACTATAATGGCCTGATATGGGGATCTGTAATGTTACTGTGTTTATTAGTCTACTACTATAATGGTCTGATATGGGGATCTGTAATGTAGTCTACTACTATAATGGCCTGATATGGGGATCTGTAATGTTACTGTGTTTATTAGTCTACTACTATAATGGTCTGATATGGGGATCTGTAATGTAGTATACTACTATAATGGCTGATATGGGAGTCTGTAATGTTACTGTGTTTATTAGTCTACTACTATAATGGTCTGATATGGGGTCTGTAATGTAGTCTACTACTATAATGCTGATATGGGGATCTGTAATGTTACTGTGTTTATTAGTCTACTACTATAATGGTCTGATATGGGATCTGTAATGTTACTGTGTTTATTAGTCTACTACTATAATGGTCTGATATGGGGATCTGTAACGTTGTCTACTACTATAATGGTCTGATATGGGGATCTGTAATGTTACTGTGTTTATTAGTCTACTACTATAATGGCCTGATATGGGGATCTGTAATGTAGTCTACTACTATAATGGCCTGATATGGGGATCTGTAATGTAGTCTACTACTATAATGGTCTGATATGGGATCTGTAATGTTACTGTGTTTATTAGTCTACTACTATAATGGCCTGATATGGGGATCTGTAATGTAGTCTACTACTATAATGGTCTGATATGGGGATCTGTAATGTTGTCTCTAAAGGAAACACTAGATTGTTGAACACCGTAGCCGCTAAGACTACTCTGACCTCACTTACTCGATTGATGTCCCAAATGGCACCCTATTCCTATATAGTGCACTACTATTCCTTTTGGGTCTAAAGTAGTGCACTATATATGGAATAGGGTGCCATTTGGGATACAGGCCAGGAGACAATGTAAAGACAACACATTGTCAATGTAAAGACAACACATTGTCAATGTAAAGACAACATATTTACAACGTAATGTAGCTCTGTTTGATGGTCCGGTGGCCATCTGCCAAGGGATGTGATCTCCAGTTTTAACCAAGTGATGTAAACTCGCAGTTTTAACCAAGGGATTAAACTCCAGTTTAACCAAGGGATGTAACTCCAGTTTAACCAAGGGATAATAAACTCCAGTTTAACCAAGGGATTAAACTCCGTTTAACCAAGGATGTAAACTCCAGTTTAACCAAGGGATGTAAACTCCAGTTTAACCAAGGGATGTAAACTCCAGTTTAACCAAGGGATGTAAACTCCAGTTTAACCAAGGGATGTAAACTCCAGTTTAAACCAAGGGCTGTAAACTCCAGTTTAACCAAGGATGTAAACTCCAGTATAACCAAGGGATGTAAAACTCCAGTTTAACACAAGGGATGTAAACTCCAGTTTAACCAAGGGATGGAAGCTGCAGCTCCATTAAAGGATGTAAACTCCAGTTTAACTAAGGGATGGGAGCTGCAGCTCATTAAAGGATGGGAGCTGCAGCCCATTAAAAGGTATGGGAGCTGCAGCTCATTAAAAGGTATGGGAGCTGCAGCTCCATTAAAGGGGATGGGAGCAGCAGCTCCATTAAAAGTGATGGGAGTTGCAGCTCCATTAAAAGGGATGGGAGCTGCAGCTCCATTAAAAGGGATGGGAGCTGCAGCTCCATTAAAGGGATGGGAGCTGCAGCTCCATTAAAGGGATGGGAGCAGCAGCTCCATTAAAAGGGATGGGAGCTGCAGCTCCATTAAAAGGGATGGGCGCTGCAGCTCCATTAAAAGGGATGGAGCTGCAGCTCCATTAAAAGGGATGGAGCTGCAGCTCCATTAAAAGTGATGGGAACTGCAGCTCCATTAAAAGTGATGGGAGCTGCAGCTCCATTAAAAGTGATGGGAGCTGCAGCTCCATTAAAAGGTGATGGAGCAGCAGCTCCATTAAAAGTGATGGGAGCTGCAGCTCCATTAAAGGGATGGGAGCTGCAGCTCCATTAAAGGGGATGGCAGCTGCAGCTCCATTAAAGGGGATGGCAGCTGCAGCTCCATTAAAAGGGATGGCAGCTGCAGCTCCATAAAGGGGATGGCAGCTGCAGCTCCATTAAAGGGATGGTGATTTCAGATGTACGTTGTAGCAACGTTGTACTGTTTAACTGTTCAAGAAGCACTATTTTTTTCATTGTTACATTCCTTGTGAATAAATGAAATGTACTTAACATGTGTTGCTGCGTGTGGACTCAAATCATTTCACACTGGTTGTATTAAAAATAGGCTTTGTTGTGGCCCAATTGTAGTGCACTACTTAGGGAATAGGGTTCCATTGGGGACACACATAAGTACAGTCAAAAAAAAATGTTATTTATCACATACACATGGTTAGCAGATTATAATGCGAGTGTAGCGAAATGCTTGTGTTCTAGTTCCGACCGTGCAGTAATATCTAACAAGTAATCTAAACATTTCACAACAACTATCTAATACACACAAGTGTAAAGGAATGAATAAGAATATGTACATATAAATATATGGGTGAGTGATGGGAACGGCATAGGAGTAACATTACAGATCCCCATATCAGGACATTATAGTAGTTGAGGCAGAGAGTGTTTAAATGCAGAGCTGGTTGGAGGAGGTTTTGATGAAGTCGTCCTCACCCACTGGTTGAATCAACGTTGTTTACGTCTGTGCCCAGTGGGAATGACATTTTATACAGTACAATGTTTTCTCATGTCTCAGTCAGCTGTTTTTGGTTGTATAAAAATGACAGTATTGCTTTTGAAGCACAATCACTGTGACCAGCTGGTTTGCATTACTTAAGATAGAAAGAGCATTTCAAGTTGCATTTTAATCTAGCTAAGCAATTTACTAATTAACAAGTTATCAAGTTCTGCATTTGTAGGATGCATCCCAAATGGCACCCTATTCCCTATATAGTGCACTGCTTTGGGCCAGGGCCCTATATAATGCACTACTTTGGACCAGGGCCCTATATAGTGCACTGCTTTAGACCACAGCCCACGGCACAACATAGGGAATAGGACTCTGGTCTAAAGTAGTGCACTATATAGGGAATAGGGTGCTGGTCTAAAGTAGTGCACTATATAGGGAATAGGGCCCTGGTCTAAAGTAGTGCACTATATAGGGAATAGGGTGCTATCTGGGACATCCTGTGTTTCATCATGTTTTTTCTATTCAAGTGAGAAGTTCAATAAATAAGACATTGGTCAGTTTTAGACAGTGAAAATATATTTTGGTTCAAATTAAATCAAGTGTTTTATTTTCTCTTCTTCAGCTCTGAGAGCTGAGCAAAGCAGCAGTTCAATTCTCCACTGAAATAAATAACATTTACATTCATTTCATGAGGATTCCCTTTCCAGTCGATGCTGACAGAAACCAACCTACCGACCAACACCCTGTTCCCTATAGAGTGCACTACTTCTGACTAGAGCCCACGGCACAATATAGGGAATAGGGCTCTGGTCTAAAGTAGTGCACTATATAGGGAATAGGGCTCTGGTCTAAAGTAGTGCACTATATAGGGAATAGGGCTCTGGTCTAAAGTAGTGCACTATATAGGGAAAAGGGTGCTATTTGCAAATCACACTAAAAACTGGTCTACCATCCGTTTCCACAGCAACACCTACAGTAGTAGATGGATGAGATCAGAACACTCAGAAGCTGAAACATCCCCTGGCACATTAACACAGTATGGCAGTTTTACAATAAAAAAACAAACAGTAAGAAATAGCTAAAAACAAACAAAAACAAATCTTGATGCTGAAATCACATCACGTTGTCATACAACATCATCATTATTTCATCTAAAGCTTGGTAACAGTAGAGAACGCAGCAGCAGCAGCAGTATCGTCCGTTAGCTAGTCAGTACAGAGCTTCATGGAAAACTCCACCCAAAACTATCTTTTGGGATTTTCTTCATTAGTCCAATGTTGACATAGTACCAAACTATTTTGCTTGTCAGTAATCAAGTTTCCAAGATATGTAACTTTCAAAATACAGAAATCATCCCCATATGATGCATTTTGAAAGTTAAATATCTTAAAAACTTGATTGCTGACAAGCAAAACAGTTTGGGACTATGTCAACATTGGACTAATGAAACAAATACCAAAATATAGTTGTGGGTGGAGTTTTCCTTTAACGTGGGGCCAGGAGAGAGAGGGGGAGGAGAGGCGGAAGGAGGTTAGCTAGTCAGAACAGAGCTGGGTTAAACTAGAAGCAAAGAACAAGGGGGGAGAGGAGAGGAGTGAGGAGGTCTGAGGGAACATCAGGAGGAGTGGTTGGTAGACTCCATCTCCCTCTCTGCTCTTTCTCTCAGCTGGTGCAGGACGGGAGTCAGGGTGGCTATCAGTGTCTGGTGTAGAACATGGTCACTCTCTGAGGAGATCTGGTGGATAAGACATATAGAACATGGTCACTGTGAGGAGATCGGGGATAAAACTATAAGAACTGGTCACTGTGAGGAGATCTGGGGGATAAAACAAGTAGAAATGTCCCTTGTGAGGAGACTGGGGGATAAAACATATATGAACATGGTCACTGTGAGGGCGACTGGTGGAATGAAGACATATATGAACATGGTCACTGTGAGGAAGAATCTGGTGGATAACATTAGAACATGGTCACTTTTTTGAGGGGATCTGGTTGGATAAGACATATAGAACTGGTCACTGTGGAGATCTGGTGGATAAAACATATAGAACATGGTCACTGTGGGGTCTGGGGATAAGACATAGTAGAACATGGTCACTGTGAGGAATCTGGGGGATAAGACATCTGAACATGGTCACTGTGGAGGGATCTGGGGATAAGACCAATAGAGAACATGTTCCAGGTGAGGGAGTCTGGGGTAACACATATAAGAAATGGCACTGGCTGAGGGGATCTGGGGATAAACTAATAGAACATGGTCCACTGTGAGGGGATCTGGGGGATAAGAATGATCGAACATGGTCCACTGTGAGGTGGATGGGGAAATGAAGACGTATAGACATGTGTCACTGTGAGGAGAAATCGGGGGATAAAACATTAGCAACATGGCAGCTGGAGGGATCTGGTGGATAAGACAATAGAACATGTCACTGTGAGGAGATCTGGGGGATAAAACCTATAGAACATGGTCACCTTGAGGAAGATCTGGTGGATAAGACATTTAGAACAATGGGCCAATCTCTGAGGAGATCTGGGGGTAGATCAGATAGAACATGGTCACTGTGAGGGGATCCTGGGGGATATAAACATATAGAACCTGGTCCAGTGTGAGGAGATCTGGGGGATAAGACATAAGAAATGGTCACTGTGAAGGGGATGCTGGGGGATAAAACATATAGACACATGGTCACTGTGAGGAGATCTGGGATAAGAATATAGAACATGGTCACTGTGAGGGATCTGGGGGATAAGAACATATGAGAACATGGCCTGTGAGGGGATGCTGGGATAAGAATATAGAAACATGGTCATGTGAGGGGATTGGGGGGATAAAACATTAGAAATGGTCCTGTCGGAGGGGATCTGGGGGATAAGAACAATATAGAACAGTGGTCCACTGTGAGGGGATCTGGGGGCATAAGACATATAGAACATGGTCACTGTGAGGGGATCTGGGGGATAAGACATGAATAGAACATGTCACTGTGAGGGGATCTGGTGGATAAGACATATAGAACATGGTCTGTGAGGGGATCTGGGGGATAAGCACATATAGAACATGTCACTGTGAGGATGATGC
>NW_019944734.1:0-7814 GCF_002910315.2 Salvelinus sp. IW2-2015
CGGGCTACCTAATCACTAGCGGTACATTTTGGTAGTCTTCGTCACGGTCATCCCATAATCATCTCGCCTTCTCCATTACCGCGTTGTCAGGTTAGGATACGGGGACAGGGTCATAGTTGTAGGGTCATAATCATGCAGATGGTGAAATCGGAGGGTAGCATTACATAGGTAATCGGGTCAGGGAATCATTCGTGGTTGATAATGGGCATCATTGGGTCCATACTGTATATGGGTCATAATTATAGGGTCATAATGAATAGAGTCCATAATTATAGGGTGATAATGGAGGTCATAATTAATAGGGTTCATAATTATAGGGTCATAATCATAGGGTCATAATTATAGGGTCAATAAATCATATGTGATAATCGGCGGCAGGGTCATAATTATAGGTCTATCCATCTCTTTACTGGTTGGGACTCTTTTTGGTCTTTTTGCGGTCATATCCACGTGGTTATATTCAGTGGGTCCAAAATCCTAGAAGTCATAATTTCTATAACCTTTCATTATTCCTGGGCTATACATCATAGGACGGGTCATAATTCACTCACCTTTTGTCTGGGGTCGGGTCTCAGTTGAGGTCATAGTTGTAAGGGTCATAATTCCCAACTAACCGGTCATATGGGTGCTCTAATCTATCTAAGTGTTGCTCATAATAATCCAGGGTCATAATCATAAATGGTCATTCAAGGGACTTAATATCGAGGGTGTCAAAGACAGGTATCAGTTCAGGAGGGTCGGGGTTATATAGGTGGTAATTGGGATGGTCTGGGTGTCATGGAACCGGAGTCATAGGCAGGGTCATAGGATAGTGCTGGGGGTAAGAGAGTCATTAATTAAAATTTTCAGCTGGTCAATAATCATTAGATCATATGGAGGTAGGGAGAATGCACTCAATACGTAATTGGATCATATTATTTTACAAGGGCACACTATAACCATGTAGGGTCCATCAATTGGATAGGTGCCTTTAGTATGTATCATGGACTGGGTCGGGTTAGTTATTTGGAAATGGTGGGGATACTAAATATCATAGATCATAATAATCCAGGTGTTAGTGCCTAAGGGTCATAAGTATACATTATAATTCCTTGACAGGGTCATAATCATATGCAGTCATTAATCACCAGTGGTCGGGTGAAACCAAGGTCATTTAATGGGCACTAATCGCATGGAGGGTCAATAGATCCTATAGGGGAGGACAATTAGAATACAGGCTAGTTCAGGGCTAGAGAGATTGTACAATAAATATAAAATTGAAGTCATATCAAATCACATTGGCGTCATAATTATAGAGTCGGTAAGTAGCAGTAGGACAACTCATTAATTTATAGGTGCCAGTGCATAATCCATGTCCCGAGGTGAAGGTTCGTGATAATCGACGAAAGCATATTTGGGGCGAGTGGGTGGCGGAGAGGAAGGGCAGTCACTAAAAGTTGAACGAGGGTCCATTTTAATACATATGGACTTGTTGAAAGGGTCATACGACCATACTGAGAGATCGGTCATTAATTATTTGTGGGATTCGAGTACAATCGGTGGGACCAGGGTCATACTGTATGGGTCTATACACAATATAAGGTCATAATCATGGGGTCATACTTATAGGGTTATAATCAGTAGGGTCCATAATCATGAGGGTCATAATTATGGGTCGATAATTATAGGGTCAAAAGTCCTAGAGTCATAATTATTGGGCTATAATGCAATATGGTTGGCACGCGGTCTAATTATAGGGTCAACAGTTGAAGGGATCATAGTTGTGGGTCTTAATCTAGGGTCATAATCATAGGGTCATAGGGTCCTATCAAGATATCGTCATAATGCATTGAGTTGGACAGTCCACTGATGCATACTGGTCCATCAGGCGGAAAAGTTTATAGGCGGGGAAGGGAGGGCTACCACAGGAAAAGTATATAGGTGAGACATCATAATCTTATGGAGCCGGGTGGTTTGTCAGTATTAGCCGCGGATCGGAGGGCTACTCATAATCATTGATGTATGGGCGCGTCATAATGATAACTTTTAACGCTCACTCACAATTATAGGGTCATAATCATTTGTTTCAGGAGGTCGATAGATTAAGTCATCAGGGTTCAAGGGGAAACTTGCGATAAAGCAGGTTGGGGTGCCATACGGGAATTATAACCGCGTGGCGGTGAAACGTTTTTTTCATATCATAAGGTCATAATTAAATGGTTATAATGCATAGGATCACGCACTTATCACCATTACGGAGGGCCATAGGGTCATAATTGTGATTAGAATGCAGTGATACTAAGGTCATAATTCATTATGGATCCGAATTCAATAAATAACTCAAAGGGTCATAAATGCATCAACACAAAAGCTCTCCAAGGTCATAATCATAGGGTCATAATTATAAGCAGTTGTTCATAAGGGTCCATCTAAATATAGAGTGCATAAATCACTTGGTCATAATTATAAGACGTCACTAATTAATTTACGCGTGCTACATCAAGCATAGGCGGCCTCATACACACTATCCATGGAGTTCGTAATAAATACTATAAACGGTTCATATTCTATCGAAGGGACGTAATCTTATCATTGGGTTCATAAATCCACTCATCGAGAAGTCTATATATTGCTGGTTATACATAGACACTTGGGCAATCTTATAACAACTAAGGTTGGTTTCCCGGCATAGGGTCTCCATACATTCATACAAAAAACGGGGGCGATGTTATTTCATTGGTGATATGGGTCACTAAAATCACTTTGGACCGGGTCATAATATCAACACCAGGTCATATTAATCATAGGCGTCACTAATCTATAGAAGGGTTCATCGGTCATATATATTCGTATTGCTGGGTAGCTACTTGGTCTTTCATTGGCCATCATAAGTTTAGCGACGTACGTCCATAAATCATTCCGTGATTGCATAACTTCACTAGGGTCATATCATAGGGTGATTAATCGGATGGTCAATAATTATAGGACTGTCATGAATCATATGGTCATATCATATGGTTTCCATCTCATTAGGTCAGGCGACAAGAGGGAATCGAGGCGAGTGCTCTTAGTAGACTGCTTTCGTTGTCCTGATGGTCATACCAAATTATACCCTGTCCCTTTAATCCATAATGGATTATCCGGGTCATATCACTTCATACAGGGGGTTTCACATGGATAGGACTCATCCTTATGCGCTCCACTAATTCATGCCAGAGGGTCATAAGATTCTATAAGGGTCAACTACATTTTTCTTATCCAAGTCCAGGATTTATTCCTTATGGGTCATACACATCCTATGAGTCCATATAATTATAAGGCTGCTATTAAGTCATGGGCACAGGGGCTTGATACATTTATATGGGGTTCGTCCTCAGTTGAATGGGTCATGAGTTGTTAGGGTGGGGTCTATTAATTCATTCTGAGGGGTCATAATTCACTAACACGGATTCGGTGGGTCTAGGGTCCTATCCAGTCATAACTCGTCATAAGGATGAATAGATAAGGACCGTCATAATCATATGGTCATAATTATAGGTAAATCATAGGGTCATAATTATAAAGGGCGCAAGCGGGTGCTTTAGAGGTGTGGTCATACATCGCAGGTCAGGGTTTATACATTATCGAAGGGTCCAATAATTAATAAGTATAATTATAGGTCATAATCATAGGGTATAATCAATCACCTTGGAAACTCACAGGCTTAATAATCAAGGCGTATAATTATAAGCGGAGATCGGGGATAATCATAGGAACAGGGACAGAATCAGAACAACATGGGTATTAAAACAATTGGATGTTCATAATCATAAGCTGATCATAATAATAGGGCCATACGCGGTGAGGGAATTATTAGGGTCACTAAGGTTAACTATTAACTAGGATCATAACTCATGATAACTGGCGCTCAAATCAAAATCATAAGAAACAAGGGAAATGCTACCACGGGTCATAATCACACAGGTCATAATCATAGGGTCATTATAATTCAATTAATTGGATCTTCCTCAGGGTCCATACGCAATATAGAGTCATAATCATTCGGGAATCATTTTTACATAGGGTTTAGCAATGAGTCATAAATTATAGGGTCCCAATAACGATTGCAAAAAGGCGAGCCCTGTACTTGAATTTGGGAATCATAGATAACATAATCATAGGTTCATCATTCATAAGGTTCGTCAGATTAATCGGCATCCAACATTTTTAGGAAATGGAGACAAAGGTCCACCTCAAACTCAGACATTAATGGGCATCATAATTAAACAAGGTGGATCAAGGTAACATTAACATAAAGGATAATACATACCTATTATTGAGAGGTTTAGCAAAAAGGATCAGGGGAGGACGCGATTCATCAAAAACTTAATATAGTCATAGGGTCATAATCATATGGTCATAATCATAGGGTATCTAATCACAACCCCCCCTAGGTATACGAGATCAAATCATAAGGGTCAATCAAAATTATAGGTTTAATACAAGGGTCATAAATATAGAGTCATTTTCATTGGGTCATAATTATAGAGGTCAGTATCATAGGATATAATTATAGGGTCATAATCATAGGGTGATAATCGGAGGACTCATCAGATCTACAACTAGTTACCACAACAAAAACCCTGACCTGGACCAAAATAATAGGGAAAAACAGATCTTCGGTTTCAGGGGGGTCATAATCATTATGGTCATAATCAATGGTCATTGCATTGGGACATAATTTTACTGGCTTCAGGTCATAAATCGAGGGTTCATACTGTATGGTCATAATTATAAGGTCAATAATTCATAGGGTCATACTTTATAGGTTATAATCATAGGGTCATCAAATCATAGGGTTCATTAATTATACGGGTAATAATTATGGGTCAAATCCTATGAGTCATAATTATCGGGCTATAATCATAGGGTCATAAATTATAAGGGTCACAGTTGAAGGGTCATAGTTGTGGGTCTTAAATCATAGGGTCGCATAATTCATGAGGGTCATAGGGTCCTAATCATATCGTCATAAATAATAGGGTCATAATCATATGGTCATGATTATAGGGTAAAATCATACCGGGTCATAATTATAGGGTCATAATGGAGGGTCATAATCGAAGGTCATAATTATCGTCATAATTATAAGGGTCATAATCATGGGTCTATCATAGGTTCATATCATAGGGGTCATAATTATAGGGTCATAATTATAGGTCCATAATCATAAGGTCATAATCATGAGGTTCAAATTGGGTCATAAAATATAGAGTCATAATCATTTGGGGATATAGGGTGCTAAATCATTGGTCATAATCATAGGGTCAAGAATTGTCGAGTCATCATCAATAAGGCAAGATTCATTAGGGTCATAATCACAGGGGTTCACAAGTAATAGGGCCATAATTATAGGTCATAATCATAAGTCAAATTTCATAGGGTCATAATCATAGGGTCATAATTATAGGGTCATAAACATAGAGTCATAATTATAGGGTCATAATCATAGGGGCATAATCATAGGGTCATAATCATATGGTCATAATTATAGGGTCATAATCATAGGGGCATAGGGTCATAATCATATGGTCATAATTATAGGGTCATAATCATATGGTCATAATTATAGGGTCATAATCATATGGTCATAATTAAATGGTCATAATCAAAGGATCATAATAACAGGGCCATAGGGTCATAATTATAGGGTCGTAATCATATGGTCATAATCACAAGGTCATAATTATAGGATCATAGGGTCATAATTAAAGGGTCATAATCATATGGTCATAAACATAGAGTCATAATTATAGGGTCATAATCATAGGGTCATAATCATATGGTTATAATCATAGGGTCACAATCATAGTGTCATAATCATAGGGTCATAGGGTCATAATCATCGGGTCATAATTATAGGGTCATAATCATAGGGTCATAATCATATGGTCATAATCATATGGTTATAATCATAGGGTCATAATCATATGGTCATAATCATATGGTTATAATCATAGGGTCACAATCATAGTGTCATAATCATAGGGTCATAATCATCGGGTCATAATTATAGGGTCATAATCATAGGGTCTTAATTATAAGGTCATAATCACATGGTCATAATTATTGGGTCATAATCACATGGTCATAACCATAGGGTCATAATTATAGGGTCATAATCATAGGGTCATAATCATAGGGTCATAATCAGATGGTCATAATCATAGGGTCATAATTATAGGGTCATAATCATAGAGTCATAATTATAGGACTGATAGGGAAAAAGACTGAGAGGGAAAGAGACTGAGAGGGAAAGAGACTGAGAGGGAAAACGACTGAGAGGGAAAGAGACTGAGAGGGAAAGAGACCAGAGGGAAAGAGACTGAGAGGGAAAGAGACCAAAGGAAAAGAGACTGAGAGGGAGAGGACAAGAGACCAGAGGACAAGAGACCAGAGGGAAAGAGACTGAGAGGACAAGACACCAGAGGAAAAGAGACTGAGAGGGAGAGGACAAGAGACCAGAGGACAAGAGACCAGAGGGAGAGGAAAAGAGACCAGAGGGAAAGAGACCAGAGGACAAGACACCAGAGGACAAGAGACCAGAGGTAAAGACACCAGAGGACAAGACACCAGAGGACAAGACACCAGAGGAAAAGAGACCAGAGGACAAGACACCAGAGGACAAGACACCAGAGGAAAAGACACCAGAGGAAAAGAGACCAGAGGACAAGAGACCAGAGGACAAGACACCAGAGGAAAAGAGACCAGAGGACAAGACACCAGAGGACAAGACACCAGAGGAAAAGAGACCAGAGGGAAAGAGACTGAGAGGGAAAGAGACCAAAGGACAAGACACCAGAGGGAAAGAGACCAGAGGTAAAGAGACCAGAGGACAAGAGACCAGAGGAAAAGAGACTGAGAGGGAGAGGACAAGAGACCAGAGGAAAAGTGACTGAGAGGGAGAGGACAAGAGACCAGAAGAAAAGAGACCAGAGGGAGAGGACAAGAGACCAGAGGAAAAGAGACCAGAGGGAGATGACAAGAGACCAGAGAAAAAGAGACCCGAGGGAAAGAGACCAGAGGAAAATAGACCAGAGTGAAAGAGAACAGAGGACAAGAGACCAGAGGGAGAGGACAAGAGACCAGAGGACAAGAGACCAGAGGACAAGAGACGTTTTTTAAATAAACTCGCTCACCCGAGTCAGCGTTTACGTCAATGTTATTGTCTGAAGGCTACCCGGAACATATTCCCAGTCCACTTATCGAAGCAATCTTGATCCGATTGGTCAGAACCAGCGTTGGATAGACCTAAGCACAGGGCGCTTCCTGTTTTAGTTTCTCTGCCTATAGGAAGGGGAGCAAGAAGATGGGAGTGCATGACGGAGAGGTTGCCTGAAGGAGGGCGGGAGGGCCTCTGTGGATGGATCACGAGAAGTTTTGGAAAAGCAACGATCAGCCTCAGGTGTTACTCACTTGTGTACTGGCAATCCGTTGCTGAATGAATTTAGGGTACCTGTTCTGCTCAAAATTGCTTGTCCCGTCAGCTTACATTAATGCAGTAGGCCGCCTCAGGATAGATGTATGGTTCCAGTTTGCTTAAGTCCAGTGAAGTTTATCTTCGTTCTTTCTTTGTCGGCTCTCTCATGTTTTTTTCTGTTCTTTGTCGTCTTGGTTGCCCCCCTTGCGGGAGGATATACACGGATGTGATGATATAAAATACCAACCTGGGGAGCTGGACGAGTAACCGAGGAGATAGTTATACTTGGGAGATATTAACCGGTCTGAGCATTTGGATTGTGAGGTAAATTCTAGGTCAGGTGAATTAAAGGGGGGCTTGAGTTCCTAGTAAAATG
>NW_019944734.1:9240-35359 GCF_002910315.2 Salvelinus sp. IW2-2015
AAAAAAATGTATTTCACCTTTATTTAACCAGGTAGGCTAGTTGAGAACAAGTTCTCATTTACAACTGCGACCTGGCCAAGATAAAGCAAAGCAGTGCAACACAAACAATAACACAGAGTTACACATGGAATAAACAAGCGTACAGTCAATAATACAATAGAACAAGTCAATATACAGTGTGTGCAAATGAGGTAGGATAAGGGAGGTAAGGCAATAAATAGGCCATAGAGTTGAAGTAATGTCACGCCCTGACGATAGATCTGTTTTTCTATATATTTTGGTCAGGTCAGGGTGTAACTAGGGTGGGTATGCTAGTTTTGTATGTCTCGGCTTTTTGTATGTCAAGGGTTTTTGTATGTCTAGTCGTGTTGTATGTCTAGGGGTTTTGTATGTCTATGTTGGCCTGATATGGTTCCCAATCAGAGACAGCTGTTTATCGTTGTCTCTGATTGGGGATCATATTTAGGTAGCCATTTTCCTTGTTTGTGTTGTGGGATCTTGTCTACGTATAGTTACCTTAGTGCACATCAGTAGCATCATGTTTCAGTTGTTCTTTGTTGTCTTGTTAGGTGAGTTTCAGTTTATTAAAATGATGTGGAACTCTAAGCACGCTGCGCCTTGGTCTCATCCTTACGACGAACGTGACAGAAGATCCCACCAACAAAGGACCAAGCAGCGTGCCCAGGAGGAGGAAGTATCCTGGACTTGGGAAGAGATCCTGGATGGGAAGGGATCCTGGACTTGGGAGGAAATCCTGGCAGGACAGGATCGCCTTCCTTGGCGGGAGTCGCCTTGGAGCATGACAGCAACGACGTCGGGGAGGTAGGCCACAGAAACCCCCAGTTTTTTTGGGGGGGGGAACATGGAGCAGTCGGCGAAGTTGAGGGGTGAGTCAGAGACTGTCGAGGAGTTATTGGACAAATTGGAGGAGAGTGAAGAGGGAGAGCTGTTGGTTTGACGTAGTATGCACTGCATTCACCCTGAGGAGCGTGTTAGCAGTCCGATGCCACCTGTAACAGTTCCTCGTACTCGTCCTGAAACATGTGTTAAAGTTCCGGAACAATTGATGCCGGCTATACACACCAGGTCTCCAGTGTACCTACGTCCTGTGCCTCTTCCCCGCACTCGCCCTGAGGTGCGTGTCATCAGCCCGGTGCCACCGGTACCGGTCCCATGCATCAGGTCTCCAGTGCGCTTCCACAGTCCAGTACGTCCTGTGCCTCCTCTCCGCACTCGCCCAATATGCTTTGTGGACTTCACTGGACAGATGTGCCTCTCCGGTTTTGTGATAAATTTTATTCTGCCACTGTGTATTCTAATTGTCTCGGCCTTAGCCTTATATACCACGGTGTCAAGGCATATGAACTAACAGGTTATAGCGCAAACAACAGTCATCACAGCACATACTGTAGGTTGTAACATCTTTCTGGCTTCCCCAGTGATTTAACCCACACACTGCTACTGACTGCCAGACCACCACCACCCCTGACATCTGCACTGAGCTGAGGGAACTTAGAGACATGGTGGTGGAGCAGACAGACAGGTGAGCTGAGGAATATGAAGGTCAGACTGAAGGACAGTGAAGACAAGGCAGAGGAGCAACGATCTGAGCTTCGCCTCACCAAGAAGGATGGAGAAGAGGGGGGAGAGAGGACAAGTGAGCGGAGAAGAGGAAAAGAGGGGTGGGAGAGAGGACAATGGAGGAGAAGAGGGGGACGAGGACAAAGTGAGGGGAAGAGGAGAAGAGGGGGAGAGAGGACACAGTGGAGGGAGAAAGAGGGGAGAGGAGAGTGAAGGAGAAGAGGGGGAGCAGAGGACAAAGTGGAGGGAGTAAGAGGGGGGAGAGAGACAGCAGCAGGGGGAGAAGGAGGACACAGTGGAGGGACGAAGAAGGGGGAGAGAGGACAAGAGGGAGAGAGGCACCAAGTGGAGGGAGAAGAGGGGGGAGAGAGGAGAAGAGGGGGGAGAGAGGACAAGTGGAGGGAGAAGAGGGGGGAGAGAGCAACATAATTCACAAACTCACTTCGATTGCAGTCAATCTGTGAATGATATCATAAAAATGGGATGCCAGGTTGCCAAAATGTGTCTGGTGTGCGTGTGTAACAGTATAACTTTAGTACGTCCCCTCGCCCCGACACGGGCGCGAACCAGCTAGCCATTTCACATCCGTTACACGTGCATCATGATAATGGTGGTGGGCTGGTATTCAGTGAGTGTGATATAGCAGGGTTGTATTTGGAGTGCTAGGGACAGCCAGGGAGACTAGTGTCTAGACCTCGGGTCTAAACGTGCTATGGGCAGAGGGATATGGAGGGGTTGATCTGAAACACAGAAAGTCTATTTTCCTCATGTTCAAATACAAAAATAAATGGTGTACCTGCTGTCCCAAATGCCTCCACAGGAGGGCGATATATACAGTACATGACCTGATCTTAGTTTGGTTACTTGTTACATTACACTGATCTTAGCTTGGTTACTTGTTACATACTTGTTACATTAGTCTCTCACCTAGTGTTTACATGCAATGCAATGTATACTTTACTTGATCTAATATAAATATTAAACATTTGTCTGTTTGATTAATCTATAGTCCATTCTTGCAGGGGGGCAAAGTCTGCAAGAAGAATGTGCATGACAATCATCGATTTAGTAGTTAACTTGTGTTGCAGATCATAATTTAACATTTAGTCCAAAGCGCTCCTCTGGTTTTAGTTAGTGCAATCCGGCGTCTTTGGTTCGGGACGACCCTTAAACGTAACCTTAACCCATACATTTAACCTAAACTTAACCATAAATCCCTTTCCTAACCATAACCATTTTACATTTCAACTTCAATATGGTAGATATGGTAGGGACGTTCCAAGGATCCCTAATAGCACGGACCCTCTGATGTTTCATGCCAAGGCAGAGGGCGTCACATGTATTCTTGGTAGTTAGAGTCTTTAACCCTAGCATTCCAGGGACCTTTAGAGAAAAATGTGAGCTTTTTAACTACATTTCCCTACAGTTCCCTCGACGTCATCACCGCTCCCCGCCTTCCCTCCCACTTTTGTTGGTCCGTGAGGAAGTCGCAAGATGGCTGACATCGCTTGAAAGTATGTCCCCTTCCTCAACATGAAGTCGTGAGTGTGGAAGAAAGCGAGGGAGGCACCATCGGCCGTTTGTTTTTATTAACTTTTTTTTTCTGCCGTTAATTTCTCCAAACATCCATTTCATTTCGCGTCGTCTCTGTCCCAGAGTTGTCTTTGAGAGTTGACGCGTCAAGTCACGCCGGGGACCCAGCTAGCTAAATTAGCCAGCTAGCTACAGCGGTTAACGTTAGCCAGCGAGATAGCTAGCTAACTAAATCATATTTTCATATCCCATCGGCCAGCTAACTAGCACGTCTCATTAATTTGAAATAGTCTAACGGTTCTAATATCAATATACTGTCAGATTAAGAATTACTCGACCGTCATGTTCGCCAACTAATGCGCAACGTTAATTCGTGTGATTCAGGATTATAATTTTGGAGTAAATCATACCATTACTATAGTTAGCCACTAGCCATCATCAGTTATCAACATTTCATGTGTTATTACCTAGCTAGCTAGCTAGTTAGAGGGGTAGTTAAACTTTAGCCGGAGAATTAGACTAGCTGGCTTTGCTGGCAGTTGACCAAAATACTGCTAGGGATGGACACACAATTGTACTCACACGACCAAATATAGAAGATTGGCTTTGCACACTAACTAGTTAGCTAGCTTTCTTACTTGCTGTTAGGAAGTGCACCTCTCGGCCTGGTCAACTAGCGTGCTAGGCTAGTTAGCCTTTGCAGGATTGGTCACTCGTATCAGAGTTGAGGGTGGCAGCAGCTAGGTGCAGCAACAGTTCAGTCAGTCACACAGAGAGATACGTTAGCTAGCTGCCAGGTTCTAGCTAGCTACATTCTCGACCCTCACATCAGCTATCACCACGGCGTTCCGAACGTACCCGGAGCCCCCCTCCCCTGGCCAGACCCACCGGCTCAACAACACCGGGATGGGTGTGCAGGGCTTCCAGGAATATCTTGAGAAACGGTGTCCCGGGGCAGCTGTCCCCGTGGACCTACTCAAACTAGCCCGTACACCGGGCCGCCAGCCCCCGCACCACCACCCCCATCACCTCGGCCCTATACCTCCTCCACCCCCGGCCCGGATACTCATCGATGCTGACTCCGGCCTGCAGCGGCTGTACGGCGGCTACCAGACGGACTGGGTGTGCGGCGGGGAGTGGAACGCCATGCTGGGATACCTGTCCGCTCTGTCCCAGGCCTGTCTGTACCAGGGCGGGCTTGAGCTGGTCGTGGTGTTCAACGGCACCCTGGGGAAGGAACGGTGGCCGGAGTGGGCACGCCGGGCGCAGGGGCAACGCCAGACGGCCCAGCTCATCGTTAACCACGTCGGCAGTAAGGCCACCCCGCCTCCCCGCGCCTGGTTCCTGCCCCCTGCCTGCCTCAGTCACTGTGTCCGCCTCGCCATGTTCCGCTTCAGAGTGCGGGTGAGTAAAGAGCAGTAGCTGCTACCCCATTCATAGAGGCTATCTACCTTTAGCGCCTATTGATGAAGGCCTCTTCTTCCTGGGGGACTTCTGTTAAAAGCCCAGATGCTTGCTCTAGACGTCAATATGTCAATACGCATCACTTACGATACAGTTTTGGAAACGTAAGGAAAGCAAATCAAATCAAATTTTATTGGTCACACACGTTTAGTAGACCCGTTATTGCGGGTGTAGCAAAATGCTTGTCTTTCTAGCTCCAAAAGTGCAGTAATATCTAATAATTCACAACAATACACACAAACCTCAAAGTAAAATAATGGAATTAGGGAATATATAAATATTAGGATGAGCAATGTTGGAAGTGGCATTGACTAAAATACAATAGAATACAGTATATACATATGAGATGAGTAAAGCAGTATGTAAACATTATTAAAGTGACTAGTGTTCCATTATTAAAGCAGCCAATGATTTCAAGTCTATGTATATAGGGCAGCAGACTCTAATGCTTCGATCACACCGACCACGCCATTGCATTTTGGTACACCAGAATTACATTTGTTTCCAATGAAACGCTGCGTTTGCCTTGCAGCATTGTGTTGCAGAGGCAGTTGCAGTACGTTCGGTGTGGTGCATACTAGAGCTCGACCGATTATGAATTTTTAACGCTGATACCGATTATTGGAGGACCAACAAAAAGCCAATACCAATTTTTTTTAATCGGCCGATTTTTCTTACATTTTTTGTTGTTGTAATAATGACAATTACAACAATACTGAATGAACACTTTTCTTTTACCTTAATATAATACATCAATTTAGCATCAAATAAATAATGAAACATGTTCAATTTAGTTTAAATAATGCAAAAACAAAGTGTTGGAGAAGAAAGTAAAAGTGCAATATGTGCCATATAAAATAACTTTTAAGTTCCTTGCTCAGAACATGAGAACATATGAAAGCTGGTGGTTCCTTTTAACATGAGCCTTCAATATTCCCAGGTAAGAAGTTTTAGGTTATACTTATTATAGGAATTATAGGACTATTTCTCTCTATACCATTTGTATTTCATATACCTTTGACTATTGGATGTTCTTATAGGCACTTTAGTATTGCCAGTGTAACAGTATAGCTTCTGTCCCTCTCCTCGCCCCTACCTGGGCTCGAACCAGGAACACATCGACAACAGCCACCCTCGAAGCATCGTTACCCATCGCTCCACAAAAGCTGCGGCCCTTGCAGAGCAAGGGGAACAACTACTCCGTCTCAGAGCGAGTGACGTCATCGATTGAAACTAGCCATTTTACATCAGTTACACCAGCCTAATCTCGGGACTTGATAGGCTTGAAGTCATAAACAGCTATTGCGAAGAGCTGCTGGCAAAAGCACAAAAGTGCTGTTTGAATGAATGCTTACGAGCGTGCTGCTGCCTACCACCGCTCAGTCAGACTGATCTATCAAATCATAGACTTAATTATAACATAATAACACACAGAAATAAGAGCCTTTGGTCAATGATATGGTCGAATCCGGAAACTATCATTTCGAAAACAAAACGTTTATTCTTTCAGTGAAATACGGAACCGTTACGTATTTTATCTAACGGGTGGCATCCCTAAGTCTAAATATTGCTGTTATATTGTACAACCTTCAATGTTATGTCATAATTATGTACAATTCTGGCAAATTAATTACGGCCTTTGTTAGGAATAAATGGACTTCACACAGTTCGCAACGAGCCAGGCGGCCAAACTGCTGCATATACCCTGACTGCTTGCACAGAAAGCAAGAGAAGTGACACAATTTCCCTAATTAAAAGAAATTCACGTTAGCAGGCAATATTAACTAAATATGCAGGTTTAAAAATATATACTTGTGTATTGATTTTAAAGAAAGGCATTGATGTTTATGGTTAGGTTTGGTGCAACGACAGTGCCAAATCATCACCCGTTTGGCGAAGTAGGCTGTGATTCGATGAGAAATTAACAGGCACCGCATCGATTATATGCAACGCAGGACACGCTAGATAAACTAATAATATCAACCATGTGTAGTTAACTAGTGATTATGTTAAGATTGATTGTTTTTTATAAGATAAGTTTAATGCTAGCTAGCAACTTACCTTGGCTTCTTGCTGCCCTCACGTAACAGGTAGTCAGCCTGCCATGCAGGCTCCACATGGAGTGCAATGTAAGGCAGGTGGTTAGAGCGTTGGACTAGTAACCGGAAGGTTGCAAAACTAATCCCGAGCTGACAAGGTAAAAATCTTTCGTTCTGCCCCTGAACAAGGCAGTTAACCCACCGTTCCTAGGCCGTCATTGAAAATAAGAATGTGTTCTTAACTGACTTGCCTAGTTAAATAAAGGTGTAAAAAAAAAAACATTCGGCAAAATCTGTGTCCGAAAATACCGATTTCCGATTGTTATGAAAACTTGAAATCGGCCCTAATTAATCGGCTGCATTTTCGAATTGTATGCGTAGACGGCTTGACAGAAATGGTACCAGAAGGTGAATGTTGAACTTTTGTTGCATACACATCCAGATGATGCTGCGTACTATTTTGCACAATGATGCTGTCAGTGTGTTCGAAGCGTAGGTGCAGGGTTATGTAACCGGTTGGAAGCAGCCTAGTGATGGCTATTTAACAGTCTGATTGCCTTGAGATAGAAGCTGTTTTTCAGTCTCTCGGTCCCAGCTTTGATGCACCTGTATTGACCTCGCCTTCTGGATGATAGTGGGGTGAACAGGCAGTGGCTCGGGTGGTGGTTGTCCTTGATCTTTTTGGCCTTCCTGTGACATCGGGTGCTGTAGGTGTCCTGGAGGGCAGGTAGTTTGCCCATGGTGATGTGTTGGGCAGACCACACTACCCTCTGGAGAGCCTTGCGGTTGAGGGCGGTGCAGTTGCCGTACAGGCTGGTTATACAGTCCGACAGGATGCTCTCAATTGGGCATCTGTAAAAGTTTGTGAGTTTTAGGTAGGGATGCACAATATATCGGTAAGCATATGGGAATCGGCCGACGTTAGCTAAAAATGCCAACATCGGCATCAGACCGATGTTTAGTTTAACGCCGATGTTCAAAACCGATGTCAAAGCTGACGTGCATACCTGTATAACGTAGGTAGATGAGGTAATGTCAAAGCTGACGTGCATACCTGTATAACGTAGGTAGTGACGGTATAATGTCAAAGCTGACGTGCATACCTGTATAACGTAGGTAGATGAGGTAGGTCAAAGCTGACGTGCATACCTGTATAACGTAGGTGATGAGGTAATGTCAAAGCTGACGTGCATACCTGTATAACGTAGGTAGATGAGTATGTCAAAGCTGACGTGCATACCTGTATAACGTAGGTAGATGAGGTAATGTCAAAGCTGACGTGCATACCTGCTATAACGTAGGTAGATGAGGTAATGTCAAAGCTGACGTGCATACCTGTATAACGTAGGTAGATGAGGTAATGTCAAAGCTGACGTGCATACCTGTATAACGTAGGTAGATGAGGTAATGTCAAAGCTGACGTGCATACCTTGTATAACGTAGGTAGATGAGGTAATGTCAAAGCTGACGTGCATACCTGTATAACGTAGGTAGATGAGGTAATGTCAAAGCTGACGTGCATACCGTATAACGTAGTAGATGAGGTAATGTCAAAGCTGACGTGCATACCTGTATAACGTAGGTAGATTGAGGTATTGACGCACACAAAAATACAGCGCTACACCGAACAAAAGCAGAAAAATTACAAAGTGTTACACTTCCAACTAACCAAGTTCAAGTCGAGCAATCATTTGAAAGGGTAAGAAAATGTCAGCGAGACAACTCAAAGGCCAAAATCCATTAACGCCAAGATAATGGATTCATTGCTCTTGACAATCAACCATTCTCTGTCGTGGTTGATGTTGGCTTTTGCCGGTGCTATTTTTCGATGTTGCCCTACCGGAGTTCCACAGTATTGTTGAAACTCTATGAGCTGCTTGCTATGGGCGTCACTGCTATAGCTTCACGACTGACATTGGACCAGCGATGCTATCCCCACTTGCATTGCTGATTCTGACAGCACAATGGGTCGACGAGTTTTCCTACTGAGGAAAGCCGTATTGCATGCTCAAGAATGTGCTGGTTCTCATACCGCTGCTGCCATTTCAATGGCATTTGAGAACATGTTTGTAACGTGGAAACATGAACACACTCCTGGCTTCATTCGAACAAATGACTGGAGAAATAAGTCATCAACTGCGTCTGATACCCTCTGTCATGGTATTGAAACACCTGCTCAACAAAACTGCCCACACAGACCGTGGGGTTAAAACTTGCAAAAGTACTCAAGGCTGTGAACAAGCGATTCGGTGGCATTCTCTGAGCTTCTTTACTGTGTCGCCACCATGCTCGATGCTAGGTACAAGGACCGCTACTTCGATGCAGACAAGACACAGGGTTTATGTGGAAATGATAGACACGGCTGGACAACGGGACACAGTGACAGTGACAGACAGTGGAAACGACACAGTGACAGTGACACAGCTGGAAACGGACACAGTGACAGTGACACAGCTGGAAACGGACACAGGATGACAGTTGGACACAGTGGAACGGACACAGTGACAGTCACAGCTGGAAACGGACACAGTGACAGTGACACAGCTGGAAACGGACACACGTGACAGTGCCACAGTCTGGAAACGGACACAGTGACAGTGACACAGCTGGAGGAACGGACACAAGTGACAGTGACACAGCTGGAAACGGACACAGTGACACAGTTAGACACAGCTGGAAACGGACACAGTTGACATTGACACAGCTGGAAACGGACACAGTGACAGTGACACAGCTGGAAACGGACACAGTGACAGTGACACAGCTGGAAACGGACACAGTGACAGTGCAGAGGAAGAGAGGCCACGGATAGACCGCTGAAACTTCACTGCTTAACATTTATGAGACTGAACAAATAAACAACCAAACAGCACAGCAAGTAAGTGAAATAAATAGGTTTTGATTGTTTTACTGGTAATGGGGACCTACGTAAATGCCAACAAAATAACATTTTCGTCAGTGTGTGTGTAAAAACAATTTAACTTACTAGAATGCTTAAAAAAACGCAACTTTTGTAAATATCGGTATCAGGTTTTTGGGCAAGGAAAATATCAGATATCGGTATCGTGCAAAAATTCCATATCGGTGCATCCCTAGTTTTAGGTGACAAGCCACATTTCTTCAGCCTCCTGAGGTTGAAGAGGTGCTGTTGTGCCTTCTTCACCACACTGTCTGTGGGTGGACCATTTCAGATCGTCAGTGATGTGTACACCAAGGAACTTGAAGCTTTCCACCTGCTCCACTGCGGTCCCATCGATGTGGATAGGGGCATGCTCCCTCTGCTGTTTTCTGAAGTCCACGATCAGCTCCTTTGTTTTGTCGACATTGAGTGAGAGGTTATTCTCCTTGCACCACACTCCCAGTGCCCTCACCTCCTCCCTGTAGGCTGTCTCGTCATTGTTGGTAGTCAGGCCTACTACTGTTGTGTCGTCTGCAAAGTTGATGATTGAGTTGAAGGCGTGCGTGTCCATGCAGTCATGGGTGTACAGGAGGGGGCTGAGCACGCACCCTTGTGGGGCCCCTGTGTTGAGGATCAGCGAAGTGGTGTTTCCTACCTTCACCACCTGGGGGCGGCCCAGGACCCTGTTGCACAAAGCGGGGTTCAGACCCAGGGCCCCAAGCTTAATGATGAGCTTGGAGGACACTATGATGTTGAATGCTTATTGTCAATGAACAGCATTCTTACATAGGTTTTCCTCTTGTCTAGATGGGATAGGGCAGTTTGTGCAGTGCAATTGCGTTGTCTGTGGATCTATTGGGGCGGTAAGCAAATTGAAGTGGGTCTAGGGTGTCAGGTAAGGTGGAGGTGATATGATCCTTGACGAGCCTCTCAAAGCACTTCATGATGACAGGAGTGCTACGGGTCGATAGTAATTTAGTAAAATTACCTTTGCTTTCTTGGGTACAGGAACAATGGTGGACGTCTTGAAGCATGTGGAGATAGCAGACTAGGATAGGGAGAGATTGAGTATGTCTTTAAACACTCCAGCCAGCTGTTCTGCGCATGCTCTGACGACGCGGAAAGGGATGCTGCCCGGGCCGGCAGCCTTGCGAGGGTTAACAAGCTTAAATGTGTTACTCACGTCGGCCACGGAGAAGGAGAGCCCACAGTCCTTGGTAGCGGGCCGCTTCGGTGGCAGTGTGTTATCCTCAAAGCAGGCGAAGGTGTTTCAATTGTCCAGGTGTCCGCAATGTAGCTGGTTTTCCCTTTGTAATCTGTGATTGATTGTCTGTAGACACATAGGTCTCGTGTCTGAGCTGTTATTGCTACTCCACATTGTCTCTACACTGATGTTTTGCCTGTTTGATTGCCTTTTGGAGGGAATAACTCCACTGTATTCTGCCATGTTGCCATGGTTCAATGTGGTGGTTCGCGCTTTCAGTTCTGCGTGAATGCTGCCATCTATCTACGGTTTCTGGTCAGGATAGGTTTTAATAGTCACAGTGGGAACAACATTTCCTATACACTTCCTGATTAAACTCAGTATGGACCTGGAGGTTTCATTGTTTCCCGACTTCCATCAACACGTCTCCTTCTTCACTAGGGGCAATGAAGTCCTAGACCACTGCTGCTCTACCCACAAGCATACAGTGGCAAGAAAAAGTATGTGAACCCTTTGGAAGTACGTCTTCTGGAGTCAGAGTCCTGATCTCAACCCAAATGAGATGCTGTGGCATGACCTCAAGAGAGAAGTTCACACCAGACTTCCCAAGAAATTGCTAAACTGAAACAGTTTTGTGAAGAGGAATGGTCCAAAATTCCTCCTGACTGTTGTGCAGGTCTGATCCACAACTACAGAAAACGTTTGGTTGAGGTTATTGCTGCCAAAGGAGGGTCAACCAGTTATTNCAACTACAGAAAACGTTTGGTTGAGGTTATTGCTGCCAAAGGAGGGTCAACCAGTTATTAAATACAAGGGTTCATGTACTTCTTCCACACTGCACTGTGAATGTTTAAATTATGTTTCAATATAGACAAGAAAAATACAATAATCTGTATGTTATTAGTTGAAGCACACTGTCTATTGTTGTGACCCAGATGAAGATCAGATCAAATTTGATGACCAATTTATGCAGAAATGAAATTCCAAAGTGGTCACATACTTTATCTTGCCACTGTATAATGGCCTCCCTCTTCCCCCCCTTCGGCAAGTCAGATCATGACTCTATATTCCTGTCTACAAGCAGAAGCTCAAACAGGAAGTACCCGTGACGCGCTCTTTTGAGAAATGGTCATCCCAATCGGAAGCTATGCTAGAAGACTGCTTTGCTAGCGCTGAGTGGAATATGTTCCCTGGACTCTGCCGATAGCATTGACGAGCAAACCACCCCGGTGACCAGTTTCATTAGGAAATTAATCGGCGACGTTGTCCCCACAGTGAAGTTTCGCTGCTTCCTAAATCAAAAGCCCTTGATTAACACAGAGGCTGGTGCTAAACTAAAAGACAAAGCTATCGCAGACAACTCTGAGGCTACGACAAGGAGCCCCCGTTGACCCAAGGGACTGGGTGATCTCGCTCTGAGGCTGACGTGAGTGAGGTTTTTAATCAGACACTCGCGTGGCCGGATGTTATTCCAGGGCGCGTTCTCAGAGCAGCTGGCAGGTATATTCACATTCATTCAGTCTGTAATTCACACACATCTCAAGCTAGTCATAAACTCTAAGGCTACCTGCCAGAATGACTACTGCCCTGTAGCACTCACATCTGTAGTCATGAAGTGCTTTGAAAGGCTGGTTATGGCACACATCAACTCAATCATCCCGAAATCGTCAAATTAAATGTTATTGGTCGCATACACATGTTTAGCAGATTTGTATTTATTATGGATCCCCAGTAATTCCTGCCAAGGCAGCAGCTACTCTTCCTGGGGTTTATTATGGATCCCCATTAGTTCCTGACAAGGCAGCAGCTACTCTTCCTGGGGTTTATTATGGATCCCCAGTAATTCCTGCCAAGGCAGCAGCTACTCTTCCTGGGGTTTATTATGGATCGGCATGGTAGTTCTGCCAAGGCAGCAGCTACTGCTTACTGGGGTGTTTATTTGGATCCGGCCATAGTGTTCCCTAGGGCAAGCCTGCGGGCAGGAGGACAGCTAGCCTTCTGGGTGTATATCGTTCTCGGAGCCATATGAGTTCCGTCCCTTCCGTTGGGACTGGCCTAAATAAGAGAGTTTTCGCAAGGCGGGAGAAGTGCGTACGCGGATCTTATTTCGGGACGGTGTTTTGAATGAGGTGTTGAGGGAGGCGCCGATTGCGGAACGAGGGGTGGATGTTGCAGCCTTGGCGGTGTACGGAGGAACGGGGATGGGGGTTCTTGGGGGTATTAGTATGTCAAGCTACTCTTGCTGGGCGCGTGTTATTATGGATGCCGCCACGGCGTTAGTTCCTGCAAGGACGAGGGAAGCTACTTGGTCGGGGTTTCTGGTCCTCGTTCTGGGGGTTTATTATGATGGGGAACTCCCACCAGGATAATGTGGCGATCTTTAGGGTAGTGTTACTTCTGCAGTTGTATGGGAGGCGGGCGACGTAGCTGGGGACTCCATAAAGGCAGCAGATGAGTCTGACTGGAGCTAGATATAGGGTTCAGCCATAGGTAGAGAGGATGACTGTGTGAGGTCCTATAGAAGCACTGGGACTTCCACCTAAACCTGGTTGATAGTTATAGGTAACGGCGTAGGAGTGTATGCGGGGCCGCATATTAGTGTGTTTGTATGTTGTGGTGGGTACCTGCAACTACGACAGGAGCTACTCTTGCTCCTTGGGGGTTTAGTTTATGGATATCCATTGGTTACAACGTCGCCAAGCGGACGGAGCAGGCAGCTACGGCTAGGCTTGGGTGATTATGATGGGCCGCCCAGTTAGGTTCGCGGAGGGGGCGTAGATCCTCCAAGTAGTAGCTAGGCAGCTACTCTGTAGTGCCTGGAGTTATTAGGGATGCCCCATGGTCGGGTAAAGGTCTCCTGCTGCAAGGGCAGGAGAAAGCTATTGTCTTGCTCTGGGGTCTCCGCAAATGTTAAGGAAGTTTGTTGGTACATTTTTTTTAAGTGGAAAAGAGAAAGCCATTACAAGCGGTGATGACAGTTGCACGAGACACAGAGTTGAAATGTGTGCACTCAGGCGCCAGTATTGCCATCTAGGTGCGGCGGTGGGAGCCGGAGGATGTGTGAAGGAGCAGAAAGTCTCATGTGTGTGTAGTTGTGCGGAGTATGTTTAGTGATGTGTCTGTGGCCTATGTGGTGGTCCTCTTCAGCTAGTCCTCCGCTTGTCCTAATGATTATTTTTAATGCATGTTTAGGTAATCTGTTCACGTAGCTGCTTATCAGTTACCTTATCGTGGAAACGAAGTGTTTCATGTGTACGTTCGATTTGGCTTGCTCGGCGATGTGTCGTGAAGTTTACGGACCGGCCTGGTGTGCACGCTCAATAGTCTGGGTCTGGAGTGTGGTGGGACTGAAGAGAGCCGCTCTGGTGGCATGTCTTTGTGGGGTAGTCATTGGGGGTCTGGAGGCTGTGTTGTGGCCGAGGTAGTTTACACAGACATTCCCGTCTGTGCATTCAACATTGTCATATACGGTCGGTCTCGCGATCTCATAATACAAGTAGTCGCGATGAACGTCAAGTCTCCCTCGTCACTTATCCGGAGGCCAGGAGAGATTGACATGCATATTGATTAATATTAGCTCTCTGTGTACATCCAGAGGCCAAGCCGCGGCTGCCGTATGTCTTCTGAGCCAGATTTGCAATTTTTCTAATGCCCTCTGGATTGCTGGCACCTGACCACGATATCGACCTGAAAGTAGCCAGGTGAAGATACAACTGAAGGGCCTGTAGACCTGCCTTGGTTAGGTGCAGGTTAAGGGAAGTAGGTGTGGAGGAACAGCTAACCTATGAATCAGTAAGATTGGTGTCGATGTGTATTGGGTTTAGGCCGTGGGTGTACAAGCGGGGCGTCAGAAAATCGGTGTGGTTGAGGGGTGAGAAAGGAGTGAGAGGAATGAGCGAAGGGAGAGACGAGAACAAGGAGAAGTGGAGCGCTGTCTTTATTTTATGGACAGAGTTCGTGCTCGGCATCTAGTGACTGTCGCGGTGTGGTCAATGGTTGACACGAATGCTGGTTTTACCATCAGCACACAGGGTTATTCCAAGCAGTTTATTCACCTCAACTTGCTCTATTTCCACGTTATTTATTACAAGATTTAGTTTGCTTTTAGTTTTATAAATATTTAGGACTAACTTATTCCTTGCCACCCACTCTGAAACTAACTGCAGCCCTTTTAAGTGTTTCAGTGGCTGTGGTAGCTGACATGTATAGTGTTGAGTCATCTGGATACATAGTATCAAACCTTTTACTCAAAGCCAGTGTGTCTGTCGTTAGCATGTTGTTAGTAAAGATTGAATAAAGTAAGGGGACTAGGCAGCTGCCCTGGGGAATTCCTGATTCTACCTGGATTACGTTGGAGAGGCTTCCATTAAGGAACACCCTCTGTGTTCTGTTAGACAGGTATCTCTTTATCCACATTATAGCAGGGGGTATAAAGCCATAACAAATATACGTTTTTCCAGCAGCAGACGTATCAATAATGTCAAAAGCTGCACTGAAGTCTTAACAAAACAGCCCCCACAATCTTCGTATCAATTTCTCTCAGCCAATCAGTCATTTGTGTAAGTGCTGTGCTTGTTGAAGCACCACTTCTCCACTGTATAGGACTGATGGAAAGACAGCAGTCACACACAGAATGATGTTAAAGGACCACTACACCACTACATAGGGCTGATGGAGAGACAGCAGTCACACACAGCATGATGTTAAAACACCACTACTCCACTACATAGGGCTGATGGAGAGACAGCAGTCACACACAGCATGATGTTAAAGGACCACTACTCCACTGCATAGAGCTGATGGAGAGACAGCAGTCACACACAGCATGATGTTAAACCACCACTACATAGGGCTGATGGAAAGACAGCAGTCACACACAGCATGATATTAAAGGACCACTACTCCACTGCATAGAGCTGATGGAGAGACAGCAGTCACACACAGCATGATGTTAAACCACCACTACACCACTACATAGGGCTGATGGAGAGACAGCAGTCACACACAGCATGATATTAAAGGACCACTTCTCCACTGCATAGGGCTGATGGAGAGACAGCAGTCACACACAGCATGATGTTAAATGACCACTACACCACTGGATAGGGCTGATGAAGAGACAGCAGTCACACACAGCATGATGTTAAAGGACCACTACACCACTGGACAGCAGTCACACACAGCATGATGTTGAACTAAAGGATAATCAGTCCATAAGGTCACATAAGCCAGTAGGTCCCAATCATAAGAATACAAAAACACAACCATTAAGCATTTCCAATCTGAATGTACAACTATTACTTCCCATTGCAAAAAACATTTCACATTTAGCACACAAAGTAACTGTTGACTTAAAGTTTAAAGTGGAACTGACAGTGTCTTAAAAGACAGTCATAATATCACTCAAATATCAAATTCCCTGTTTATGCTACAAAATAGGTTATATTTGACTTATGTTCCATGACGTAAACTAAAACATTATTGGCAGAATAGATGGATGTAGTTCAAAGCATGATTAATATAATTCACCAATATATTTCTTGCTAGTCCAAAACATATTGCTATCAGGTTATGAATCCCAGCTGGCCTGCTACATTGTTTGTTGCCTTCATTCAGGATGCACCGTTTTAGTTTCAATGACTCAATATTCTGGACCAAAACTAACGATTGTAACTAAGGCTGGCAATGTCAATACAATCAAACTAGCTGATGATCACAAGTCAGTCATAACATGGCTAATAGGTGTATTTATTTACAGGGCATTCGGAAAGTATTCAGACCCCTTCCTTTTTCCCACATTTTGTTTACGTTACAGCCTTGTTCTAAAATTGACGAGGGAAAAAAGTAATTGAATCTACACACAAAAGCCCATAATGACAGAGCGAAAACAGGTTTTTAGGAATGTTTGCAAATGTATTAAAAATAAAAAACATACATACCTTATTTACGTAAGTATAGAGACCCTTTACCTTGAGACTCCAAATTGAGCTCAGGTGCATCCTGTTTCCATTGATCATCCTTGCTGTTTCTACAACTTGATTGGAGTCCACCTGTGGTGAATTGATTGGACATTATTTGGAATGGCCATGAGGTCGAAGGAATTGTCCATAGTGCTTCTTAAATGGAAGAAGTTTGGAACCACCAATACTCTTCCTAGAGCTGGCCGCCTGGCCAAACCAAGCAATTGGAGAGAAGGGCCTTGGTCAGGGAGGTGACCAAGAACCCGATGGTCATTCTGACAGAGCTCCAGAGTTCCTCTGTGGAAATGGGTGAAACTTCCAGAAGGACAACCATCTCTGCAGCACTCCACCAATCAGGCCTTTATGGTAGTGCCCAGACAGAAGCCACTCCTCAGTAAAAGGCACATGACAGCCTGCTTGGAATTTGCCAAAAGGTACCTAAAGGGGACTTGGACCATGAGAAACAAGATTCTCTAGTCTGATGAAACCAAGATTGAACTATTTGGCCTGAATGCCAGTCGGGATCGAGGGAAAGAAGAACGGCGCAAACTACAGAGATCCTTGATGAAAACCTGCTCCAGAGCGCTCAGGACCTCAGACTGTGGCGAAGGTCCCGCTTCCAACAGGACCACGACCCTCAGTACACAGCCAAGACAATGCAGGAGTGGCTTCAGGAAAAGTCTCACTGTCCTTGAGTGGCCCAGCAAGAGACCGGACTTGAACGTGAAAGAACATCTCTGGAGAGACCTGAAAATAGCTGTGCAGCAGCGCCCCCAAATACAGGTGTGCCAAGCTTGTGGCGTCATACAAAGGAGACTTGAGGCTGTAATCGCTGCTAAAGGGTCTGAATACTTATGTAAATGTGATATTTCATTTTTTGGATTTGTAATAAATTAGCAAATTCTAAACCTCTTTTTTTCTTTGTCATTATGGGGTATTGTGTGTAGATTGATAATAAAAAAAATATAATCCATTATAGAATTAAGTCTGTAACGTAACAAAATGTAGAAAAGTCAAGGACTGAACTTTCCTAATGCTTTGTATGTACAGCAGTAGTTAAATAGGATTGTCCTTGACTATATACTGTATTTACATATGAAATTTAAAGCATTCGGTAAATATTATTGAATTCACCAGTGTTCCATGTCTATGTACAGCAGCTCTAAGGTGCATGGAAACCGGGTGGTAGCTGGCTAGTGACTTCAGGGCAGGGTACTGGGTGGAGGCCGACTAGTGATGGCTATTTAACAGTATGATGGTCTTGAGATAGGTTAACAAAAGGACTTGATTCCTGTGCATTACCACAATCACACCGGGCTCATTCTTCCTGGAGAGTTTTTTTATTCCTGTCTGCACGATGTACCGAGAATCCAGTTGCAGAGGGTGTTTAGTCCAAGGGTCCTTAGCTTAGTGATGAGCTTTCAGGGCACTATGGTGTTTATAAATTACTATAAAAATCTAACTTTCATTAAATCACACATGAAAGATACCAAATTAAAGCTACACTATTTGTGAACCCAGCCAACATGTCAGGCTTTTCTGCGAAAGCAAACAATGCTATTTTCTGAGGATAGCAACAGAGTAAACAAAGAGAGGCATATTTCAACCCTGCAGGCGCGACACAAAACGCAGAAATAAAAATATAATTCATGCCTTACCTTTGACGAGCTTCTGTTTTTGGCACTCCAATATGTCCCATAAACATCACAAATTGTATTTTTGTTCGATTAATTCCGTCGATATATATCCAAAATGTCCATTTATTTGGCTCGTTTGATACAGAAAAACACCGGTTCCAAATTGCGAAACGTGACTACAAAATATCTCAAAAGTTACCTGTAAACTTTGCCAAAACATTTCAAACTACTTTTGTAATACAACTTTAGGTATTTTTTTACGTAAATAATCGATAAAATTAAAGACGGGATGATCTGTGTTCAATACAGGATTAAAACAAACTGTAGCTAGCCTTATGGTCATGCGCCTCTAACAAACAAGACACTTCCAGTGACCCTAGTTCAAGATGGGTGTACTTCTTCATTACACAAAGGAAAAAACCTAAACCTAAAAACCAATTTCTAAAGACTGTTGACATCCAGTGGAAGCGGTAGGAACTGCAAGAAGGTTAATTAGAAATCTGGATTCCCAATGAAAATCCATTGAAGAGAGTGACCTCCAAAATAAAAAAATCTGAATGGTTTGTCCTCGGGGTTTCGCCTGCTAAATCAGTTATGTTATACTCACAGACATGATTCAAACAGTTTTAGAAACTTCAGAGTGTTTTCTATCCATATCTACTAACAATATGCATATCTTATCTTCTGGGGATGAGTAGCTGGCAGTTGAATTTGGGTATGCTTTTCATCCAAACGTGAAAATGCTGCCCCCTATCCTAGAGAAGTTAAAGGTTGAATGACTGATCTCTTGCATGTCATCATTCACAAACTTGATGCTCTTAAAATGACTTTGTTGAATTCTCAATGTAATACATTTCAACGGTAGTGCTTTTACACCATATTACAAATGTAATGCTACGTAAATGACTTTGTAATTTTAATGATAGGTTTTTGTCAACATTTTCGCTTTTATAATAAATGTCTTTACAGGGTTGAATATTAGTTTTTTAGAGTGCAACATGAGCTTCAAAAGCAGCTAGATTTCATAATCCCAATATTTTATATCTCAATCAATTAAAACATTTATACCAGTGTACCTATGAAACATAGTTTAGAGCCTCTGATACCGAGAGACTAAGCTAAACTCATCATGTGATATCTGTAGAATCTCTACTGGACTGAAGACTGACTGACCTCTGGATTCACTACTACTGTCAAGGTGAAAGGTTAAGGTGTGTAATGTTCTGTTGTATTATCCAGGTTGTCCAGACGTTGGAGGACCACCACCAGGAGGTGCTGTCCCTCTACAGAGACTTTGGTTTCTGCGGCCTGATCGCCCAGGACTCAGAGTTTGCCCTCTGCAACGTCCCCGCCTACTTCTCCTCTCATGCCCTCAAACTGTCCTGGAACGGCAAGAACCTGACCACCCACCAGTACCTGCTCTCTGAAGCTGCCAGACAGCTGGGTCTGAAGACACAACACCTGCCCTGCTTCGCTGCACTGCTGGGTAGGTATCCAATTAAACAAAACTTGAAGCCTGGGGAAGTCCATGGTAGAAAAATAGCTACATAGGTGTGGTAACCCGCTGTAAATCAGTGACACGTCAAACTAATCAAATGCCTTGCTTGGGCAGAACTCCAGAGGGGCTCATCAGTTTATTATAGTAGATATTGCAGGAGGATAGCTAGGAAATCGCAGATTTTAAGCCCCTTCAAAATATGCTGATCGACGTATGCTGAATGTGTGTATAGAACACACTGCTGGATAAACACAATGTGGTTTTTCCTCAAGGTTTTCAATTTTTCTTCAATGTTACAAATTAGCATACGGAAAAACTCAATGCAAAATGTGTCCGGTCTAAAAACAGTGACGAACATAACACGCAGCACCAACGGGCATGTGGGGGGAGAGTAGGGCTGTTACAGTGACCATATTACCTCCACACCGGTGGTCACGAGTCATGACTGTAGTCAAATTCCACGTGAACATTTACTCACTGTAAAATTAGGCTTCTCCAAGCTCTGATGCTGCTGATGGTCATTAGTAGTCTACCAAACCTTCTAACTGCCTGGTCCTCAGCACTCTGTTGTCCCTCTAATCACTCTGACATCAATACAAATGTAATTTAAAATCTAATCAAACACTTCATGAGAGCCCATGAGCTCATGTTGGGCAATATTTCAATAGGCTATGCAATTGTGTGAGAAAACAGAGTGATGGCCTCTATTAAAAAGAGGAGGATCCCATCAGCTTTCTACAGACTAGACCTACTATATTTATTTCTAAACTTGCCTAATAACTTATTGCGGATCAGTGGGACGCTAGCGTCCCAATTCGAAAACTTCCAGTGAAATTGCAGAGCGCCAAATTCAAATTAAATTACTATAAATATTAGACTTTCATGAAATCACAAGTGCAATACATCGAAATAAAGCTTAACTTGTTGTTAATCCAGCCGCCTTGTCAAAAAGGCTTTACGGCGAAAGCAAACCATGCGATTATCTGAGGACAGCGCCCAGCACACAAATGCAAAACAAATCATCTTCAACCAGGGAGTTGCGACACGAACGTCAGAAATAGCGATATAGTAAATGCCTTACTTTTGAAGATCTTCTGTTGGCACTCCAAAAGGTCCCAGTTACATCACAATGGTCTTTTTGTTCGATAATGTCCTTCTTTATAGCCATAAAACTCAGTTTAGCTGGCGCGCTTCAGTCAATAATCCACTCGGTTTCCCTCCTTCAAAATGCATACAAAATGAATTTCAAACGTTACCAATAAACTTATCCAAACAAGTCAATCAACGTTTATAATCAAACCTTAGGTACCCTAATACGCAAATAAACAATACAATTTAAGACGGAGAATCGTTATTGTCTTTACCGCAGAAAATACCAAAACGCGCTCTCTTCCATGCGCTTGGAAACACTACAGCCAAATGGTGGCCACCTAGAAAAACTACAATTTCTGGCTCATTTTTCCAAAAACCAGCCTGAAACTCTTTCTAAAGACTGTTGACATCTAGTGGAAGCCCTAGGAACTGCAATCTGTGAGGATTTCGCCCTATTATAAAAGTGCCAGCCATTGAAATCAGTGGTAGGATGAAAACATTTTTTTGGGGGGATGGTTTGTCCTCTGGGTTTCGCCTGCCATTTCAGTTCTGTTATACTCATAGACATTATCACCAATTATATACATATCCTAGCTTCTGGGCCTGAGTAGCAGGCAGTTTACTTTGGGCACGCTTTTCATCCGGACGTCAAAATACCGCCCCCTATCCCAAAGAAGTTAAGCACATTGCTTCTCTTTACAACAGGATGGCATGAAAATGAACCACGGGAATAGTGTCCTCCATTTGCTATTTAAGTGCGTAGATGACATGTTTTTCCGCTGCCTCTGTTTTGATACAGGTGCAGAATAATGGTCCATTCTAAATCAAAATGAATTTCACACTTACATTATTTAGTATATGTAAAGACCAGATTAAATCAAGAATAGTCTGATGGGTGACAGTATTAGTCACTTGTGAATGATGCCCAGCATAAGGGAAGAAACAGCGCATGCCTTTCATTTGTGACTTTTTCAAATCATAGTCGCACACCTCATGTAGCCTAGCCCATAGTCCTATATGTTTTAATCAGGTTAGTATCACACCTCATGTAGCCTAGCCCATAGTCCTATATGTTTTAATAAGGTTAGTATCACACCTCATGTAGCCTAGCCCATAGTCCTATATGTTTTAATAAGGTTAGTATCACACCTCATGTAGCCTAGCCCATAGTCCTATATGTTTTAATAAGGTTAGTATCACACCTCATGTAGCCAGCCCATAGTCCTATATGTTTTAATAAGGTTAGTATCACACCTCATGTAGCCTAGCCCATAGTCCTATATGTTTTAATAAGGTTAGTATCACACCTCATGTAGCCTAGCCCATAGTCCTATATGTTTAAATAAGGTTAGTATCACACCTCATGTAGCCTAGGTTCCTATATGTTTTAATAAGGTTAGTATCACACCTCATGTAGCCTAGCCCATAGTCCTATATGTTTTATAAGGTTAGTATCACACCTCATGTAGCTAGCCCAAGTCCTATATGTTTTAATAAGGTTAGTATCACACCTCATGTAGCCAGCCCATAGTCCTATATGTTTTAATAAGGTAGTATCACACCTCATGTAGCCTAGCCCATAGTCCTATATGTTTTAATAAGGTTAGTATCACACCTCATGTAGCAGCCCATAGTCCTATATGTTTTAATAAGGTTAGTATCACACCTCATGTAGCCTAGCCCATAGTCCTATATGTTTTAATAGGTTAGTATCACACCTCATTAGCCTAGCCCATAGTCCTATATTTTTAATAAGGTTAGTATCACACCTCATGTAGCTAGCCCAAGTCCTATATGTTTTAATAAGGTTAGTATCACACCTCATGTAGCACTAGCCCATAGTCCTATATGTTTTAATAAGCGTAGATCACACCTCATGTAGCCTAGCCCATAGTCCTATATGTTTTAATAAGGTTAGTATCACACCTCATGTAGCCTAGCCCATAGTCCTATATGTTTTGGTAAGGTTTGTATCACAACTAAAGTGACCAAATAACTTCTTATATTGAAGCACATTAATCCGCTTTACAAGGGGTGTAGAGCCTAACTGGCATACATAAGCAGCGTGTGAGTTTCCAGTTTGGGGAAGATAATTTTCACCATAAAAATACACCTTTATAATACAAGCATTATATGCATAATTGCATTTGCGGTCACTTTTGATAGTGGTGTTTTCCACTAATGGAACATTTTCGCTTATCCTACTGCCGTGTGCGTATTGCTGCGCTTATAATGTGAAGAAATAGCCTAATAGTTGATCAACATTTTAAGCTAAACGTTCTGATCTGTTGTCAGGCTTATTGCTTAAAACAGTTTTTTTTTGATGCAAGTAGTTGGGATCTATCGCATCCCACAACGGTCCCAGACTAGGTTTGGAATAAATATTTCACAGAATAGAATAGGTCGACTTTTGTACTATGGGGGATAGTAGATTGACATAGACTAGTGCTTTTGCTGTTCGTTGGGCCTACTCATCTTGTTGGCTGACGAAGTAAATGTGGACAGATCTTCAAATATGCACCTCCAGAAATGGATAAGCGTGCACAGTTGAGTTCCCGATGTCTGTCTTCACTTGTAGCCTGTGAGAAAGACCCGATCACTTGGAGAGCCTTGTCAGTGAGAGGTGCTTCGGAGCGACCAGCCGGGAGAAGGGAATTATAATATATTCAGCCCAAGGGAATGGATTTTTTTTAGGGGGCATTATGGCCAACCAAAGGGGATGCAGACAGGGAATTCAAGGCTTTATCAAATTGTGAATGAGAGTGATAGTGTGTACAGCCTGCACAAAGATGCTAATCAGAGCTCATGCCTTTCATGCGACTTTTTTCAAATCCTCATTAGTCGCATGATGCAGCCTTAGAATATATAAAAAATTAAAACATATAGGCCAATGTTTATCACAACTAAAGTTAAATAAGTAACTCTAAATTAATCATATAGGAGTACCAGTTTCTTTGTTAACCGCTCAACACAGAATAGCCGCATGTGAAGACTCCCTCAAATCACATGGAGAAAATATCCTTTGTTTTATTCAGCTTTGTTCAATTGTATTACTATATACTATAAAATAATGCCACGGAAATCTAACCAAATCTAGTCTGCTAAATGAACTAGTGTAGCCCACAAACATATGGCATAGCCAGATCAGGGCATAACATGAGGACAACTCAGAGTACGCTATTCTGTTCTTCTGAACATTACACATTTTCTGTCTAAAATTAATAATGGATTTATTGTGGCGGTGTAGGATATATTACATGGATTTATGGTGGCGGTGTAGGATATATTACATGGATTTATTGTAGGATATATTACATGGATTTATTGTAGGATATATTACATGGATTTATTGTAGGATATATTACATGGAATGACATTTTGATTGAATGTTACTTTCCAAGAACCTCCCCTAGGGCTGTGGCGGTCATGAACATTTTGATTGAATGTTACTTTCCAAGAACCCTCCCTAGGGCTGTGGCGGTCATGACATTTTGATTGAATGTTACTTTCCAAGAACCCTCCCCTAGGGCTGTGGCGGTCATCGATTTTGATTGAATGTTACTTTCCAAGAACCCTCCCCTAGGGCTGTGGCGGTCATGACATTTTGATTGAATGTTACTTTCCAAGAACCCTCCCTAGGGCTGTGGCGGTCATGACATTTTGATTGAATGTTACTTTCCAAGAACCCTCCCCTAGGGCTGTGGCGGTCATGGACATTTTGATTGAATGTTACTTTCCAAGAACCCTCCCCTAGGGCCTGTGGCGGTCATGACATTTGATTGAATGTTATTTCCAAGAACCCTCCCCTAGGGCTGTGGCGGTCATGACATTTTGATTGAATGTTACTTTCCAAGAACCCTCCCCTAGGGCTGTGGCGGTCATGACATTTTGATTGAATGTTACTTTCCAAGAACCCTCCCTAGGGCTGTGGCGGTCATGACATTTTGATTGAATGTTACTTTCCAAGAACCCTCCCCTAGGGCTGTGGCGGTCATGACATTTTGATTGAATGTTACTTTCCAAGAACCCTCCCCTAGGGCTGTGGCGGTCATGACATTTTGATTTGAATGTTACTTTCCAAGAACCCTCCCCTAGGCTGTGGCGGTCATGACTTTTGATTGAATGTTACTTTCCAAGAACCTCCCCTAGGGCTGTGGCGGTCATGACATTTTGATTGAATGTTACTTTCCAAGAACCCTCCCCTAGGGCTGTGGCGGTCATGACATTTTGATTGAATGTTATCTTTCCAAGAACCACCTCCCCTAGGGCTGTGGCGGTCATGACATTTTGATTGAATGTTACTTTCCAAGAACCCTCCCTAGGGCTGTGGCGGTCATGACATTTTGATTGAATGTTACTTTCCAAGACCCTCCCCTAGGGCTGTGGCGTCATGACATTTTGATTGAATGTTACTTTCCAAGAACCCCTCCCTAGGGCTGTGGCGGTCATGACATTTTGATTGAATGTTACTTTCCAAGAACCCTCCCCTAGGGCTGTTGGCGGTCATGACATTTTGATGTAATGTTACTTTCCAAGAACCCTCCCCTAGGCTGTGGCGGTCATGACATTTTGATTGAATGTTACTTTCCAAGAACCCTCCCCTAGGGCTGTGGCGGTCATGACATTTTGATTGAATGTACTATTCCAAGACCCCTCCCCTAGGGCTGTGGCGGTCATGACATTTTGATTGAATGTTACTTTCCAAGAACCCTCCCCTAGGGCTGTGGCGGTCATGACATTTTGATTGAATGTTACTTTCCCAAGAACCCTCCCCTAGGGCTGTGGCGGTCATGACATTTTGATTGAATGTTACTTTCCAAGAACCCTCCCCTAGGGCTGTGGCGGTCATGACATTTTGATTGAATGTTACTTTCCAAGAACCCTCCCCTAGGGCTGTGGCGGTCATGACATTTTGATTGAATGTTACTTTCCAAGAACCCTCCCTAGGGCTGTGGCGGTCATGACATTTTGATTGAATGTTACTTTCAAGAACCCTCCCCTAGGGCTGTGGCGGTCATGACATTTTGTCAGCCGGTGATTGTCAAGCAAATAACTGCCGATCTCACGGCAATTGACAGTTAACTAACGAAACACATTTAGCATCTCCTGGCTTCCAGCCTACAAGTCACTAATGCAGACTTCTGGAACATTCACATTTTAAAAAGTCAAATAAATCCTTGTAATATCTAATAACCATGAATATCCACAATAA
>NW_019944734.1:36137-43100 GCF_002910315.2 Salvelinus sp. IW2-2015
GCAGTAGAGAGATAGGAGGAGAAACAGAGAGAGAGAGAGAAACAGAGAGAGGGAGAGAACAGAGAGAGGGAGAGAACAGAGAGAGGGAGAAGAACAGAGAGAGAGAAGAACAGAGAGAAGAGAGAGAACAGAGGAGAGAACAGAGAGAGAGAGAGAGACAGAGAGAGAGAGAGACAAGAGAGAGAGGAGAACAGAGAGAGAGAGAGAAGGAACAGACAGAGAGAGAGAAAGAGAACAGAGAGAGAGAGAGGAACAGAGAGAAAGAGAGAAAAGAGAGAGAGGAGAACAGAGAGAGAGAGAGAACAGAGAGAGAGAGAGAGAACAGAGAGAGAGAGAGAGAGAGAAGAGAGCGAGAGAGACGAGGAGAGAGAGAGAAACAGAGAGAGAGAGAAGAAAGGAGAACAGAGAGAGAGAGAACAGAGAGAGAGAGAGAACAGGAGAGAGAGAAAGAGAAAGAGAGAGAAGAGAGAGAAGAGAGAGAGAAGAGAAAGAAGAGGAGAGAAGAGAGAGAACAAGAGAGAGAAGAGAGAGAGAGACAGAGAGAGGAGAGAAGAGAGAGGAGAGAACAGAGAGAGGGAGGGACAGAGAGAGGGAAAGAGAGAGAGAGAACAGAGAGGAGAGGGACAGAGAGAGGGAAAGAGAGAGAGAGCGAGAGAGCGAACTAGTGGTGTGTGTGTGTGTACCTGTGACTGTTTGAAGACGTCTCTGGCGATAACGTCAAGGTTCCCCAGGTCTTTAATGGAGGAGACGTACTCTGACACCGCCTTGATAACCACCTCACAGGGAGGCAGCACCAACTGGTGGGCACGCACCTAGAGGGTCAGAGGTTAGGGTCAGGGGTGCAGACACCGCCTTGATAACCACCTCACAGGGAGGCAGCACCAACTGGTGGGCACGCACCTAGAGGTTAGAGGTTAGGGGTCAGACACCGCCTTGATAACCACCTCACAGGGAGGCAGCACCAACTGGTGGGCACGCACCTAGAGGTCAGAGGTTAGGGGTCAGGGGTCAGACACCGCCTTGATAACCACCTCACAGGGAGGCAGCACCAACTGGTGGGCACGCACCTAGAGGTCAGAGGTTATAGATGATGGGCCAGACAGCAGGAGTATAGCTTAATGTTATGGTTTAGAAGTAAATAGAAGATATCGTCAGGATTAAAGGTCAGAGGTTATACCTTGAGTGAGGCCAGGGGGTGTTCTGGTCCCTAAGAGGCTCCAGTGGAAGGCAGCCAGGTCCTCATCAGGGAGAATATGGTTGCCCTATTGGGGGGGAGAACAAGAGGGGTTGAGAAAGACCAGTTGTATGTGTTTGAGCAAAATTCCAAATGGCTGTACGGCCAGAATAAAGGTTTTAATGAACGTTTGTTTGCCTGTTCTGGTGTTTTATTTTCTGTCTCATCTCCTTCGCTCCTCCGTGCTTTGTGCATTTCCCATTTACAACCAGAGATCTGGAATAATGATGAGATGCACGTCTCCGCATAACATAGGAGTCGTCCCAAAGGCAGGAAGGCAGGCGACAAGCTGAGGTCCAAAATAAACCCAGAGAAACATTGGCCTTATTTTGGACACATTTGATCTTTGCCTCTTCCTCTACGGTTTACACACACCAAGCCCCTCCCCCGCCTCTCACGCCAACGCCCCCCCCTGCCTCTCACGCCAAGCCCCTCCCCGCCTGCTCACGCCAAGCCCCTCCCGCCTCTCAACGCCAAGCCCCTCCCCCCTGCCTCTCACGCCAAGCCCCTCCCCCTGCCTCTCACGCCAAGCCCCTCCCCTGCCTCTCACGCCAAGCCCTCCCCTGCCTCTCACACCAAGCCCCTCCCCTGCCTCTCACACCAAGCCCCTCCCCTGCCTCTCACGCCAAGCCCCCCCCCTGCCTCTCACGCCAAGCCCCTCCCCTTGCCTCTCACGCCAGAGCCCCTCCCCCTGCCTCTCACGCCCAAGCCCCTCCCCCCTGCCTCTCACGCCAAGCCCCTCCCCTGCCTCTCACAGACAACCAGTGTGAGAGGTCACATCTTCCTCTCTGACGAGCGGTTTCAACTTGCTATTTGTGATGGGGAGAGGGCTTGGTGTGGGAAGCAGAGGAGAGGGAGAAGATGACTCTAGATAATGGAGTACAAAACGGACACGTTTTGAGTTGGGTTGCGCATCACGTTTAACAAACCAAACATTGAAATACCGTTCTAGAAGGTAAAGTAAAAAACCCAAGCGGTAAACAGCCCTTCCCTCGTGTCTGGGGCAGGCACAGAGCAGTGAAGGACAGGTGTTGTGTCTAGAGGCCAAGCTGTGTGTGCTAGGTACTAGTCTGCCGTAGACATTAGAGGTCGACCAGTTAATCAGAATGGCCGATTTCAAGTTTTCATAACAATCGGAAATCTGTATTTTTGGGCGCTGATTTTATTTTATTTTTTTACACCTTTATTTAATCTTTATTTAACTAGGCAAGTCAGTTAAGAACACATTCTTAGGTTAACTGCCTTGTTCAGGGGCAGAATGACAGATTTTTACCATGTCCGCTCGGGGATTCAATCTTGCAACCTTACAGTTAACTAGTCCAATGCTCACAACACTGATACATTGCACTCCACGAGGAGCCTGCCTGTTAGCGAATGCAGTAAGCCAAGGTAAGTGCTAGCTAGCATTAAACTTATCTTACAAAAAACAATCAATGACTGTCATTGCTCCATGTGTACTTAACCATAAACATCAATGCCTTTCTTAAAATCAATACACAAGTATATATTTTTAAACCTGCATATTTAGCTAAAAGAAATCCAGGTTAGCAGGCAATATTAACCAGGTGAAATTGTGTCACTTCTCTTGCGTTCATTGCACGCAGAGTCAGGGTATATGCAACCGTTTGGGCCGCCTGGCTCTTTGCGAACTAATTTGCCAGAATTTTACGTAATTATGACAACATTGAGGTTGTGCAATGTAACAGGAATATTTAGACTCATGGATGCCACCCGTTAGATAAAATACAGAACGGAATAAACGTTTTTATTTTCGAGGTGATAGTTTCCGGATTAGTCAAAGGTATATGGTTTAGAGAGAAATAGTCGACGCGTTATAATTCCTGTAATAACTTGCGGCTGAACTTGAAAGGGGTTCCTTCGTTATTTTACCGTTCATGTTTCCATAGAGAATGTCTGTGATCTACTTCAAATTAGGTCTGTGTTTCGTGCAGGCTTAAACCGCCTCGACTGTTTGATACCCGTGTAAATCTCACTAGGATAAGGGAACGTTTGTCAACATATTTTCATAAATCCACTCTACAATTTTTTTTATCTTCGCTTATATTTAGCCAATATATCAGAGTTACCTTGTCCTATGGATATCTACACAGTTATAAAATTGGCACGGTGGTGTAGCCGACACGAAACACAGACCTTATTTTAAGTGAATCTAAAAATATCCTATGAAAAAATGAAGGAACCGCTTTTCAGATTTTGCTAGGTGTCATGGGAATTATGACTCGCACTTTGGTTGTCAATTCTTACCATGCCCATTATTAAAATAGTATTTCCTGCATATAGAAATTAAAGTTTTTGTTTTGAACATTCATCACAGGTAACTTAAACTCTATTTTTATTCAAACAGTTGAGAGTATTGTCTCCTAAGCAGACTCTTCAGTATCATTGTCACTTCAGAGCTGTGTGTGTGTGTGTGTGTGTGTGTGTGTGTGTGTGTGTGTGTGTGTGTGTGTGTGTGTGTGTGTGTGTGTGTGTGTGTGTATTTATGTTTATATTAAGTTAAAAAAAAGTGTTTCATTCAGTATTGTTGCAATTGTCATTATTACAAAAATGTGTGTGTGTTGATATATATATATATTATAAAACATTTTTTTTCGAATAAATCGGCATCGGCTTTTTTTGTCCTCCAATAATCGGTATCGGTGTTGAAAAATCATAATCGGTCGACCTCTAGTAGACATACCTCCAAGTGGTTTCAGTTGGGAAGTCTGGACAATTTTTGTAATAGCTAAAACAATTTGAATGGTCCGCTGGGACATTTTGATTGAATGTTACTTTCCAAGAACCCTCCCCTAGGGCTGTGGCGGTCATGACATTTTGATTGAATGTTACTTTCCAAGAACCTCCCCTAGGGCTGTGGCGTCATGACATTTTGATTGAATGTTACTTTCCAAGAACCCTCCCCTAGGGCTGTGGGCGGTCATGACATTTTGATTGAATGTTACTTTCCAAGAACCCTCCCCTAGGGCTGTGGCGGTCATGACATTTTGATTGAATGTTACTTTCCAAGAACCCTCCCCTAGGGCTGTGGCGGTCATGACATTTTGATTGAATGTTACTTTCCAAGAAACCTCCCCCTAGGGCTGTGGCGGTCATGACATTTTGATTGAATGTTACTTTCCAGAACCCTCCCCTAGGGCTGTGGCGGTCATGACATTTTGATTGAATGTTACTTTCCAAGAACCCTCCCCTAGGCTGTGGCGTCTCTCTGTTCTCTGTCTCTGGACTTTAGTTTGGAGTGACAGTTGTCTTAACCCAATCAATAATATGATTTGATAACTACGTAGGTAAATATGTGAATTGCCTGTTGCACAACGTTCGGGGCAGGTGTAACTGCTTCGCCATGTTCAGAGCATGCGGGTGGGAAGACTTGGAGCGTAGTGGTGACATCAGACCGTCTACTTAAGTAGCCAATAGAAAAAAAAGTTCATTGATTGGGTTAAGACGAACCGTCACTGCAAGACTAGCAGTCCAAAGGAGACTCATTGTCTACGCCTCCCCCTAAACCCCGCCCTTCATGGAAAAATAATGCCARAACTCGCAATCGAAAAGACTCAGTGAAAGCAGAGATATGAGTAGCGTAACCAAACGGATGCAATCGTTTTAAAATATTTAAAAAAAAATCATTTGTCAGAGTTTTGCTCTCGCTTTTTGGGTTTTGCTTTTAATGTCTTATTTTTGTTTACGATTCTATACATTTTGCTTCTAATTGTTTGATTTATGATTTCAACATCCAATATTTCATCCGTCCTCAAATATGTTTACATTCTCAACTTTATTTGTCATTTTCATGATTTATTTCATTTTTAATTCAGTTACATATGGCGTGAAATTGACCGCATAGTGCTGCCTTGTTCATTGACCTGTCAAAGGAGTTGGACACTGTTGATCGTTCTGTTTTGATGAAGAAATGATGAAGAGTAGACCTGGGATAATCAGTGGCAGGAAACAGTATGTTTGATCTGATCTTCATCTAGGTCACAACACAGTCTGCTTAAACTAATAACACACACACAATTATACGTTATCATCTCTTTATTGAACACACCGTGTAAACATTGCAGGGTGGGAAAAGTAGGTGAACCCTTGTATTTAATAACTGGTTGACCCTCCTTTGGCAGCAATAACCTCAACCAAACGTTTTCTGTAGTTGTGGATCAGACCTGCACAACGGTCAGGAGGAATTTTGGACCATTCCTCTTTACAAAACTGTTTCAGTTCAGCAATATTTGTAGGAAGTCTGGTGTGAACTTCTCTCTTGAGGTCATGCCACAGCATCTCAATCAGGTTGAGGTCAGGACACTGACTGGGCCACTGCAGAAGGTGTATTTTCTTCTGTTGAAGCCATTCTGTTGTTGATTTACTTCTGTGTTTTGGGTTGTTGTCCGATTGCATCACCCAACTTCTGTTGAGCTTCAATTGGCAGACAGATAGCCTTACATTCTCTTGCAAAATGTCTTGATAAACTTGGGAATTCATTTTTCCGTTGACAAGCTGTCCAGGCCCTGAGGCAGCAAAGCAGCCCCAAACCATGATGCTCCCTCCACCAGACTTTACAGTTGGGATGAGGTTTTAATGTTGGTGTGCTGTGCCTTTTATTCTCCACACAGTGTTGTGTTCCTTCCAAACAACTCAACTGTAGTTTCATCTGTCCACAGAATATTTTGCCAGTAGCGCTGAGGAACATCCAGATGCTCTTTTGCACGAACTTCAGACTTGCAGCAATGTTTTTTTGGACAGCAGTGGCTTCTTCCGTGGTGTCCTCCCATGAACACCATTGTTATTTAGTGTTTTACGTATCGTAGACTCGTCAACAGAGATGTTAGCATGTCCCAGAGATTTCTGTAAGTCTTTAGCTGACACTCTCGGATTCTTCTCAACCTCATTGAGCGTTCTGCGCTGTGCTCTTGCAGTCATCTTTGCAGGACGGCCACTCCTAGGGAGAGTAGCAACAGGGCTGAACTTTCTCCGTTTATAGACAATGTGTCTTACCGTGGACTGATGAACATACTTTTGTAAACCTTTCCAGCTTTATGCAAGTCAACAATTATTAATCGTAGGTCTTCTGAGATCTCTTTTGTTCGAGGCATGGTTCACATCAGGCAATGCTTCTTGTGAATAGCAAACTCAAATTTTGTGAGTGTTTTTTATAGGGCAGGGCAGCTCCAACCAACATCTCCAATCTCTTCTCATTGATTGGACTCCGGGTTAACTGACTCCTGACTCCAATTAGGTTTTGGAGAAGTCATTAGCCTAGGGGTTCACATACCTTTTCCAACCTACACTGTGAATGTTTAAATGTAATGTAAAATGTAAATGTATTCAATATAGACAAGAAAAATACAATAGTTTGTGTGGTATTAGACTGTTTGTCTACTGTTGTGACCCAGATGAAGATCAAATAAAATTTTATGACCAATTTATGCAGAAATCCAGGTAATTCCAAAGGGTTCACATACTGTTTCTTCCACTGTACTTCCTGTTTATGGTTTCAGAATTATCTCAGCAACAGAACTCAGGCCATCTTGATAGATGGGGTTAAATCAGATTTATCTCAGCGACAGAACTCAGGCCATCTTGATAGATGGGGTTAAATCAGATTTATCTTAGTGACAGAACTCAGGCCATCTTGGTAGATGGGGTTAAATCAGAATTATCTTAGTGACAGAACTCAGGCCATCTTGATAGACGGGGTTAAATCAGAATTATCT
>NW_019944734.1:43124-46364 GCF_002910315.2 Salvelinus sp. IW2-2015
GATAGACGGGGTTAAATCAGATTTATCTTAGTGACAAAACTCAGGCCATCTGGATAGATGGGGTTAAATCTGAATTATCTCAGCGACAGAACTCAGGCCATCTTGATAGATGGGGTTAAATCTGAATTGATATTCAAAAAGATGTTCCTTAGGGTTCGATTTTGGGTCCACTGTTAATACGTGTAACTTTCATCTCTATGCAGATGACACAGTTTTGTGTTCCTGTGCCACCTCAGTGTTAGGGTTGGGGCTGACCCTCAGACCATTCAGACCCTCAGACCATGACCCATTCGTGGACTTCAGCATGACGTTGATTCAGTTCAGAAATCACTTACAGATCTTAAATTAGTGTAAATACTAAGTAAAACCAAGCTCCTGCTGTTCTGTAGGTCATGAAATGTTGACCCTGAGAACCTGCATATCTGCGCTATAAATGGAGCCCAAACTGAGCTTGTTTCTCAATATAAGTACCTGGGTGTCTGGATTGATGACAAGTTGTCCTTCATAACGCAAATAAAACATCTGACTAAGATCTAAGATAGTTTTTTCATGTTGAAATAACCCGTTCACAGGAATGGATAACACTAGAGATCCCTCCAGTCTCTACAGATTTGGGAAAATGTGTGTTTTTATTGCCTCTATGTGGAACAGCCTGCAGAGTTCACTGCAGCTAGATGGGCTGGTGCCACTCAGGCAGTTAACATTACTGGTTGAGGACCTCTATGTAGTTGAATGGGATTGCTTTTGTTAATTGTGTGCTGTTATTAAATGTAAATAGTTTTATTGTGCTGAATTCTATTGTTTTATACACTTATGTTTTAATATTCTATTTTTATTGTAATGTGTACAGGACTCTCTTGTAAAATATATGTTTAATCTCAATGTGGCTCCCTGTTTAAAGGTTAAATAAATCTATGTTTGTCTCCCTCTAGTCTCGTATGGAGGACAAGGTGCAGCGTTTTAAGAGAGCTGTGGAGTATTTCTCAGCTGCCTCTAAACCCCGCCCACTCTCCATGGGAACCTCCCCCTACCTCTGTGAGTAACCCCGCAATTGGCGAAGGCCGCTGTCCGTCATACAGTATCTCTTGTAGTCAGTGACACAAGCACGATTGGCTAAAGCTTTTTCTTAAATACTTGTTAGACCTGCTAAATTGGACAAGTATTTTATTTCTCTGTCTGTGTGTAGTGCCAGGGTTTGGGCCGGCTCCGTTTGGTGGACCTCCTGGCCACATGGGGGCGATGCAGACTGTAAAGACGCAGGTAGGAGTCACATGTCTCTGATGTAGCTCGTTATTACCTCCTAAGCTTACTGTGTAATGGTGGGGTTCATGTTAGCCTCCACATTTCTGTGATATAGACTCAGCAGTACAATAGCGGCTCTCCTCTTGTATTGATCAGCAGTACACATAGCTGGCTCTCTCTTGTATTGACTCAGCAGTACAATAGCTGGCTCTCCTCTTGTATTGACTCAGCAGTACAGTAGCTGTCTCTCCTGTTGTAATTGACTCAGTAATACAGTAGCTATTCTCCTGTATTGACTCAAGCAGTACAGTAGCTGGCTCTCCTCTTGTATTGACTCAGCAGTACAGTAGCTGGCTCACCTCTTGTATTGACTCAGCAGTACAGTAGCTGGCTCCTCTCTTGTATTGACTCAGCAGTACAGTAGCTGGCTCTCCTCTTGTATTGACTCAGCAGTACAGTAGCTGGCTCACCTCTTGTATTGACTCAGCAGTACAAGTAGCTGGCTCACCCTCTTGTATTGACTCAGCAGTACAGTAGCTGGCTCACCTCTTGTATTTGACTCAGCAGTACAGTAGCTGGCTCCTCTCTTGTATTGACTCAGCAGTACAGTAGCTGGCTCACCTCTTGTATTGACTCAGCAGTACAGTACGCTGGCATCCCTCTTGTATTGACTCAGCAGTACAGTAGCTGGCTCACCTCTTGTATTGACTCAGCAGTGCGTAGCTGGCTCCTCTCTTGTATTGACTCAGCAGTACAGTAGCTGGCTCCTCCTCTTGTAATTGACCTCAGCAGTACAATAGCTGTCTCTCGTCTTGTATTGACTCATGCAGCTACACAGTAGCTGGCTCTCCTCTTTGTATTGATCAGCAGTACAATAGCTGGCCTCCTCTTGTATTGACTCAGAGTACAGTAGCTTGTTCTTCTCCTGTTGTATGACTCAGTAATAAGTACTATTCTTCCTGGTTATTGACTCAGCAAGTACAATGCTGGCTTCTCTCTTGTATTGATCAGCAGTAGCAAAGTGGCTCTCCTCTTGTATTGACTGCAGCAGTACAATAGCTGGCGCTTCCCTCATGTAATTCCGACTCAGCAGTAAGTAGATGTCTCTCCTGTTGTATTGGACTCAGTATACAGTAGCTATTCTTAACCTGTATTGACTCCAGCAGTACAGTAGCTGGCTCTCCTCTTGTATTGACTCAGCAGTAAGTAGCTGGCTCTCCTCTTGTATTGACTCAGGCAAGTACAGTAGCTGGCCAACCTCTTGTATTGACTCAGCAGTAGCAGTAGCTGGCTCACCTCTTGTATTGACTCAGCAGTAAAGTAGCTGGCTCACCTCTTGTATTGACTCAGCAGTACAGTAGCTGCTCCTCTCTTGTATTGACTCAGCAGTACAGTAGCTGGCTCACCTCTTGTATTGACTCAGCAGTACAGTAGCTGGCTCACCTCTTGTATGACTCAGCAGTACAGTAGCTGGTTCACCTCTTGTATTGACTCAGCAGTGCGTAGCTTGGCTCCCTCTCTTGTATTGACTCAGCAGTACAGTAGCTGGCCTCTCCATCTTGTATTGACTCAGCAGTACAATAGCTGTATCTCGTCTTGTAATTCGACTCAGCAGTACAGTAAGCTGGCTCCTCTCTTGTAATTGACTCAGCATACAGTAGCTGGCTCCTCTCTTGTATTGACTCAGCAGTACAGTAGCTGGCTTCACCTCTCTGTATTGACTCAGCAGTACAGTAGCTGTCTCTCGTCTTGTATTCACTCAGCAGTCAGTAGCTGGCTCCTCTCTTGTATTGGACTCAGCAGTACAGTAGCTGGCTCCTCTCGTTGTATTAACTCAGAGTACAGTAGCTGCTCACCTCTCTGTATTGACTCAGCAGTACAGTAGCTGTTCTCTTCTTCGTATTGACTCAGTAGTACAGTAAAGCTGTTTTCTGTCTGTATGTTGTCTGTACGAGGTAAGTACCGCGTTGTTCTTCCTGTATTGGACTCGGTAGTAAC
>NW_019944734.1:50611-52038 GCF_002910315.2 Salvelinus sp. IW2-2015
CCTCTTGTATTGACTCAGCAGTACAGTAGCTGGCTCTCCTCTTGTATTGACTCAGCAGTACAGTAGCTGGCTCCCCTCTTGTATTGACTCAGCAGTACAGTAGCTGGCTCTCCTCTTGTATTGACTCAGCAGTACAGTAGCTGGCTCCTCTCTTGTATTGACTCAGCAGTACAGTAGCTGGCTCTCCTCTTGTATTGACTCAGCAGTGCCGTAGCTGGCTCCTCTCTTGTATTGACTCAGCAGTACAGTAGCTGGCTCTCCTCTTGTATTGACTCAGCAGTACAATAGCTGGCTCTCGTCTTGTATTGACTCAGCAGTACAGTAGCTGGCTCCTCTCTTGTATTGACTCAGCAGTACAGTAGCTGGCTCACCTCTCTTGTATTGACTCAGCAGTACAGTAGCTGTCTCTCGTCTTGTATTCACTCAGCAGTACAGTAGCTGGCTCCTCTCTTGTATTGACTCAGCAGTACAGTAGCTGGCTCCTCTCTTGTATTAACTCAGCAGTACAGTAGCTGGCTCACCTCTCTTGTATTGACTCAGCAGTACAGTAGCTGTCTCTTCTTGTATTGACTCGGTAGTACAGTAGCTGTTCTTCCTGTATTGACTCGGTAGTACAGTAGCTGTTCTTCCTGTATTGACTCGGTAGTACAGTAGCTGTTCTTCCTGTATTGACTCGGCAGTACAGTAGCTGTTCTTCCTGTATTGACTCAGCAAGTACAGCTAAGTGTTCCTCTCTTGTATGATTACTAGCAGGTAAGTATGGCTGGGGCTGCTCTCTTTGTATTGAGGAACTCATGCAAGTGCTGTAGGTGGCCTCTCTGTGTAAATTGATTCAGAGTAAGTAGCTGCTTCCTCTTGTTTCTCCTGTTGACTCGGCAAGTACAGTATGGCTCCTGTGGGTCTTCTGTACTTTGGACTGCGGGCATGTACGTAGTTGTTTCTTCCGTATCTTTGAAGATCGGCTGCTTAGGTAACGGACGGACTAAGTGTTAGTCGCTAGTGTAGTAGCCTGTTGTTTTCTATTATTGTTCTGTATGACTCGGCATAGAAGTAGCGTTTCTTCCCTGTTGTGACTCGGCGTAAGTAGCTGTTCTTCCTGTAATTGACTCGGCACGAAAGTAGCTGTTCTTCCTGTATTGACTCGGCAAGTACAGTGCTAGTTTCTTTCTGTATTGGATCGGCAGTACAGTAGCTTGTTTCTTCCTGTTGTGACTCGCGCAGTCACAGTGGCTTGTTCTTCCTTGTATTGACTGCATACGTGTGACTTTGCTTCTTACTCCTGAAATGGTGTCAGTACCAAGTCTGTTTTGTTTTCTGTAACAAAAATTTGATCGGCCAGTAACAGTAGTGTTTTCTGTGGACCGGCAGTACAAGTAGTTGTTTTCTCTGTATTGGATCGGCAGTAAATAAGTAACTGTTTTCCTGTT
>NW_019944734.1:52063-58958 GCF_002910315.2 Salvelinus sp. IW2-2015
ATTTATGACCATTTTTAGTGCAGAAATCCCAGGTAATCCATTAAGCCGGTTCACATATGTTTCTCCACTGATTCGCTGTTATGGTTTCAGAATTATCTCAGCAAGCAGAACCAAGCCATTCTTGATAGATGGGGTTAAATCAGTTTATTCTGCAGCTGACAGTACTCTAAGAGCATCTTGATAAAAGGAGTAGCGAGAGTTAAAGGTAGATCACATTCACGGATTTATCTATGAGGTACAGAACTAGGGCCATCATTGAGTAATTGGGGTTAAATTCAGAATTAATCTTAGTAATACAGGAAACATCAAGAAGACCACTTTGATAGGAGCCGGTTAAATCAGAATTACATCAGACGAAGATACGTACAGTGCCATCTGGATTAGTACGGGTGTTAAAATCAAGATTTATCGGTTATGTGACTCTGAAAACTCAGTGCCAGGGTCGATAGCATGGGTGTTAAATCTGCAAATTATCTATCAGGGAACCAAACTCAGCGGGCCGATAGCACTTTAGAATAGATTGGGGTTAATCTGAATGATCATTCAAAAAGATGTTGCTTAAGGGTTCGATTTGGGGCACTGTTAATGGACGTGTAACTTTCATGCTCTTAGTGGCAGAATGAACATCAGTATTGTGTTCCTGTGGCCACCTCAGTGGTTAGGGTTGGGGCTTGACCCCTCAGACCATTCAGACCCTCGGAGAAATCCATTGACCGCATGCGTCGGACTTCGCATGACGTTGATTTCAGTTAGAGGAAATTCACTTACCAGATCGTAAATTAGTGTAATATAAGTAAAACCAAGCTCGCTGCTCTGTGTGTAGGTCAGTAAGAAATTGTTCTTGACCCATGATGAACCTGCATATCTGGCGCTAAAGAATGGAGCCCAAACTGAGCTTGTCTATGCGCCATATAAGTACCTGGGTGTACCTGGATTGAGACAAGTTTGTCCTTCACATAACGCAATAAAACATCTGTACTAAGATCTAAGATAGTTTTTTCATGTGAATATAACCGCGTTTCACAGGAATGGATAACACTAGAGATCCTTCCATCCTACAGATTTGGAAAATGTGTTGCTTTTTATTGCCTCTATGTGGAACAGCCTGCAGAGTCATCTGCAGCTAGATGGGCTGGTTGCCACTCAGTGCAGTTAATCACATTACTGGTTGAGGACTCTCTATGTAGTTGACCAGTGGGATTGCTTTTGTTAATTGTTGCTGTGTTTAATGTAATAGTTTATTGTGCCTGAATTCTATTTGTTTTAATGGACACTGTATGTTTTAATATTCTATTTTTTATTGTAATAGTGTAATAGGGCAGGACTCTCTTGTAAAATCATATGTTTAATCTCAATGTGGCTCCCTTGTTTAAAGGTTAAAAACTTATGTTTGTCTCCCTCATAAGTCTCGTATGGAGGACATAGGATAGCAGCGTTTTAGAGAGCTTGTGGAGTATTCTCGAGCTGCCTTCTAACTGTCCAAACACCGCCCCCCAAGAGACTCATGCTCATTCCGTCGTAGTCCCTCCCCCTTGCCCCCATTGGGAACCTCCCCTACTCTGTGAGTAACCCCGGCAATTGGCGAAGGCCGCTGTCCGTCATACAGTATCTCTTGTAGTCAGTGACACAAGACGATTGGCTAAAGCTTTTTTCTTAATACTTGTTAGACCTGCCTAAATTGGACAAGTATTTTCTCTGTCTGTGTGTAGTGCCAGGGTTTGGGCCGGCTCCGTTTGGTGGACCTCCTGCACATGGGGGGCGATGCAGACTGTAAAGACGGCAGGTAGGAGTCCACATGTCTCTGATGTAGCTCGTTATTACTGTCCTAAGCTTACTGTGTTAATGGTGGGGTTCATGTTAGCCTCCACATTTTCTGTGATATAGACCATGCAGTAGCACATAGCTGGCTCTCTCTTGTATTTGATCAGCAGTACAGATAGCTGGCTCTCCTCTTGTATTGACTCAGCAGTGACATAGCTGGCTCTCCTCTTGTATTGACTCAGCAGTACAGTAGCTGTCTCTCTGTTGTATTGACTCAGTAATACAGTAGCTATTCTTCCTTGTATTGACTCAGCAAGTACAGTAGCTGGCTCTCCTCTTGTATTGACTTCAGCAGTAAGCAGTAGCTGGCTCACCTCTTGTATTGACTCAGCAGTACGTAGCTGGCTCCTCTCTTGTATTGACTCAGCAGTACAGTAGCTGGCTCTCCTCTTGTATTGACTCAGCAGTAGCAGTAGCTGGCTCACCTCTTGTATTGACTCAGCAGTACATAAGCTGGCTCACCTCTTGTATTGACTCAGCAGTACAGTAGCTGGCTCCCTCCTTGTATTGACTCAGCAGTACAGTAGCTGGCTCCTCTCTTGGTATTGACTCAGCAGTACAGTAGCTGGCTCACCTCTTGTATTGACGCAGTCAGGTACAGTAGCTGCTCACCTCTTGTATTGACTCAGCAGTACAGTAGCTGGCTCACCTCTTGTATTGACTCGCAGTGCCGTCAGCTGGCTCCTCTCTTGTATTGACTCAGCAGTACAGTAGCTGGCTCTACCTCTTGTAATTGACCTCAGCAGTACAAATAGCTGTCTTCTCGTCTTGTATTGACTCATGCAGTAACAGTAGCTGGCTCCCTCTTGTATTGACTCAGCAGTACAATAGCTGGCTCTCCTCTTGTATTGACTCAGAGTACAGTAGCTTGTCTCTCCTGTTGTATGACTCAGTATATACAGTACTATTCTTCCTGGTATTGACTCAGCACGTACAATAGCTGGCTCTCTCTTGTATTGACTCAGCAGTACAAAGGCTGGCTCTCCTCTTGTATTGACTGCAGCAGTACAATAGCTGGGCCTCTCCTCATGTATTGACTCAGGCATACAGTAGCTGTCTCTCCTGTTGTATTGACTCAGTATACAGTAGCTTTATTCTTACTGTATTGACTCAGCAGTACAGTAGCTGGCTCTCCTCTTGTATTGACTCAGCAGACAGTAGCTGGCTCTCCTCTTGTATTGAACTCAGCAAGTACAGTACGCTGGCTCAACGCTTCTTGTATTGACCAGCATAGCAGAGCTGGCTCACCTCTTGTATTGAACTCAGCATCAGTAGCTGGGCTTCCCTCTTGTAATGACTCACGAGTACAGTAGGCTGCTCCTCTCTTGTATTGACTCACAGTAAACGTAGCTGGCTCACCTCTTGTATTGACTCAGCAGTACAGTAGCTGGCTCACCTCTTGTATTGACTCAGCAGTACAGTCAGGCTGGTTACCTCTTGTATTGACTCAGCAGTGCCGTAGCTTGGCTCCTCTCTTGTATTACCAGCAGTACAGTAGCGGCTCTCTCCTCTTGTATTGCTCAGCAGTAGCAATAGCTGTATCTCGTCTTGTAATTCGACTCAGGCAGTAGGCAGTAAGCTGGCTCCTCTCTTGTATTGTCCAGCAGTACAGTAGCTGGCTCCTCTCTTGTATTGACTCAGCAGTACAGTAGCTGGCTCACCTCTCTTGTATTGACTCAGCAGTACAGTAGCTGTCTCTCGTCTTGTATTCACTCAGCAGTAAGTAGCTGGCTCCTCTCTTGTATTGCTCCAGGCAGTAACAGTAGCTGGCTCCTCTCTTGTATTAACTCAGCAGTACAGTAGCTGGCTCACCTCTCTGGTATTGACTCAGCAGTACAGTAGCTGTACTCTTCTTCGATTGACTCAGGTAGTACAGTAGCTGTCTCTCTTTGTAGCTGGTGTAGTGTGTGTGTTCTCTGTATCTGACGCGTATAGTACACGCTAGTGTTCTTCCTGTATTGACTTCGAGAGTGACAGTAGCTGTTCCTATGATCGTAGTAGCTGTTATCTAGTTGAGCCAGTAAGTTGGCTAGTTCTTCTGTTATTGACTCGCGCAGTCAACAGTGGCTGTTTCTTAGACTCGGCCATCAGTGGCTCGCATTTGATCTCGGCAGTACAGTGGCTGTTCTTCCTGCATACTGGATACTGCGGCCTCCATATGACTCGGCGTCCAGTGCTGGTTTTCTGGTATTACTCTGGGCTCGTGCTGTCTTCGTATTGACTCGGACAGATTCTTGTACTATCCTGTAGTCTCGGCAACTACAGTCCCTGTTCTCTGTATTGACTCGGCAGTACAGATAGCTGTTTTCCTGTATGACTCAGGCAGTACAGTAGGGCTGTTACTTCCGTATTTGACTCGGCGCAGTACAGTAGCGGTGTTCTTCCGTATTGACCGTCGCAGTCAGTAGCTTGTTCTCTCGTTACTCGTCGGCAGTACAGTAGCTGTTCTTCTAGCTGGTAAAGTCTGCTTTGATTGCTGGCACGTATACTTTGCGGAGTACGCTGTTGCTTCCTGTATTGACTGCGGGCGTAGCACAGTAGCTTGTTCTTCCTGGTATTGACTTGGCCTAAGTACAGTAGGCCTGTTCTTCCTTGTATTGACTCCGCGTAAGCCCAGCAGTGGCTGTTCTCTTCCTGTATTGAACTCGCAGTACAGTGGCTGTTGCTCTTGATCGGCATGAACGTATTATTGACTACTGCAGTACAGTGGCTTTCTTCTGTATTCGACTCGGCAGTCAGTAGCTGTTCATTCCGCTGTTGACTCGGCAGCTAGATCGTAAGCTGTCTTCCATGTATTGACTCGGCAGTACAGTAGTGATCTCTTCCTGTATTGAACTCGGCAGTAAGCAGTGGCTGTTCTCCTGTCAATTGACTCCAGTTGAGGTTGACTCTTGCTATCACTTAACCAGCAACAATGGCTGTATTCCAGCTTGTTGTAGTTCTAACATCGCTCTCTCTCCCCCCAGTTCCCCCACCAGGGTGTAAAACCACCCTATCAGAATGCTCCGTACGGACCAGGCAACACCTCTCTGTTCCAGAACCACCCACCTCCCCTGCAGGACTGCAACGATTCACTGGCAGGGAAAATGGCCTTCACCGATTGGTCAGCTCCATATGACCAGGGAGGAAGTAGATTACCGAATCACCATGCGGCCGCTCCCTCTGGGCCCTCCCCCTCTCCTTCATCATCTTCTGATGGAGATGAACCAAACGACAGCAGCAAGTAAGACACACACACACACACACACACACACACACACACACACACACACACACAGTGATACAAACACACAGTGATACAAACACACAGTGATACAAACACACAGTGATACAAACACTCACACACAGTGATACAAACACACACACACAGTGATACAAACACACACACACAAACACACTGATACGCACATAAAACTAAACTTCTGTTTCCACGAGTTGTGGCTGAAAGACGGCAAGGGTAACATACAGCTGGCTCTGGTAAGACAAGGTGTGGTGGTCTGTGTCTATTTGTCAGTAACAGCTGGTGCATGAAATCAAATAGTAAGGAAGTAGGAAGTTTTCGAGGTTTTGCTCGCTTGAAGGTAGAGTAACTCATGATAGGCCGTAGGACCACACTTTTACCAAGAAGAGTTTACATATGTTTTTCGTAGCTGTCTATTTAACCACCACAATACGATGCGTTGCACTAAGACCACACCAATGAGCTGTAATACGGCCATAAGCAGACAGGACACACTCAAATGCGCTGTATACGGCACATGAAGAGCCAGAACCAGGACAACACTCAATGAGCTGTTAGCGGCATCAGCAGACAGGACACATCAATGAAGCTGTAATACGGCCATAAGCAGACAGGACAACACTCAATGAGCTGTATAGACGCCATAAGCAGACAGGACAACACTCAAGTGAGCTGTATACGGCCAATAACAGACAGGCACAACACTCAATGAGCTGTATAAACGAGCCCATAAGCAGGACAGGACAACACTTCATGATGGCTGTATACCGGCCATAAGCAGACACGGACAACACTCAATGAGCTGTATACGCCATAAGCAGACAAGGACAAAACTTCCAATGAGCTGGTATACGGCCATAAGGCAGACAGGACAACACTCATGAGCTGTATACGGCCAAAGCAGACAGGAACAACACTCATGAGCTGTATTACGGCCATCAAGGCAGACAGAACAACACTCAATGAGCTGTCATACGGCCATAGAGCAGACATGACAACACTCAAGAGCTTGTATAACGGCCATAAAAGCAGACAGACAACACTCAATGAGCTGTATAACGGCCATAAGCAGACAGGCAGACACTCAAATGAGCTGTATACGGCCATAGCAGACAGGACGAACACTCAATGAGCTGTATACGGCCATAAAGCAGAACAGGCACAACACTCAATGAGCTGTATACGGCCATCAAAGAAGGACATGACAATCACTCACTGAGCGCGTATACAGCTCAGTTGAGTGTGTGTCCTGTCATGTTATGGGCCGTATAAACACTCATTAGTGTTGTCCGTCTGCTTTATGGCCGTGATAACAGCTCATTGAGGTGTTGGTCCTGTCTGGCTTCGATGGCTGCGTATACCAGGCTCATGTGAGTGTTGTGTGTCCTGTCTGCTTGATGGCCGTAATAGAGCAGTCTGCATTGAGTGTTGTCCAGTCTGGCTTATGGCCGTGATACAGGCTCATTGAGTGTTGGTTCCTGTCTGCTTATGGCCAGTAGTACAGCTCATTGAGTGTGTGTCTGTCTGCTTATGGCCGTGATACAGCTCATTGAGATGTTGTACCTGTCTGCTTATGGGCCGTATACCAGGGCATTGAGTGTTGTCCTGTCTGCTTATGGCCGTATAACAGCTGTATCATTGAGTGTTGTCCTGTCTGCTTATGGCCGTATACAGCTCATTGAGTGTTGTCCGTCTGCTTTGGGCCGTATACACGCTGCATTGAGTGCTTGTCCTGTCTGGCTTATGGGCGCCGTCATACAGCTCATTGAAGTGTTGTCCTGTATGCTTATGGACGTATAAGCTCATTGAGTGTTGTCCTGTCTGCTAAAAAAA
>NW_019944734.1:61955-63101 GCF_002910315.2 Salvelinus sp. IW2-2015
AGGCCACGGGGCCAGACAGATTACCAGGACGTGTACTCTGAGCATGCGCTGACCAACTGGCAAGTGTCTTCACTGTAATACCAACATGTTTCAAGCAAACTTCCATAGTCCTTGTGTCCAAGAACACCAAGGTAACCTGCCTAAAGGACTGCCTACCCGTAGCACTCACGTCTGTAGCACTCACGTCTGGAGCCATGAAGTGCTTTGAAACAGAAACCCTAGACCCACTCCAATTTGCATTCTGCCCCAACAGATCCACAGATGACACCATCTCTATTGTGCTCCACACTGCCCTTTCCCTCCTGGACAAAAGGAACACCTACGTGAGAAAGCTATTAATTGACTACAGCTCAGCGTTCAACACCATAGTGCCCTCAAAGCTCATCACTAAGCTGAGGATCCTGGGACTAAACACCTCCCTCTGCAACTGGATCCTGGACTTCCTGACGGCCCACTCCCAGGTGGAAAGGGTAGGTAACAACACATCTGCCACGCTGATCCTCGAACACTGGGGCCCCTCAGGGGTGCGTGCTCAGTYCCCTCCTGTACTCCCTGCTCAAGCAGGACTCCAACACCATCATCAGGTTTGCTGACGACACAACAGGAAGGCCTGATCACCGACAACGACGAGACAGCCTATAAAGAGATGAGGTCAGAGACCTGGCTGTGTGGTGCCAGGACAACAACCTCTCTCTCAACATGATCAAGACAAAGGAAATGATCGTGGACTACAGGAATAGGAGGACTGAGCACGCCCCCATTCTCATCGATGAGGCTGTAGTGGAGCAGGTTGAGAGCTTCAAGTTCCATGGTGTCCACATCACCAACAAACTAACATGGTCCAAAGGCACTACAGAGGGTCGTGCGTACGGCCCAGTACATCACTGGGGCCAAGCTTCCTGCCGTCCAGGACCTATATACCAGGCAGTATACTGTACGCGCTGATACACACACACACACTGATACGCCCATACACACACAGCACACTAATACATACACAACACACTGATACACACACTGATACACACACTGATACACACACTGATACACTCATAGTTTATTCATGAAGGCCTGTGTGGCTTGACGTCACCACTGTTACTGCGTTCACTGCAACCTGTTGCAACATTGTTTCGTCTTAGCTGCAAC
>NW_019944735.1:0-12830 GCF_002910315.2 Salvelinus sp. IW2-2015
GGCAGTCGTGGGTGAACAGGGATAAAGGAGAGGCAGACGCCCTTGTGGCCCCAGTGTTGAAGGATCAGCGGGTGGGAAGATGTTTTACCTACCCTCCCCAACCTGCGGGGCGGCCCGTCGGAAAAGTCCAGTTCCCAAGTTGCACAGGGGGCGGGATCGAGAACCCAGGGTCCGAGCTTGAATGACGAGTTTTGGAGGTACTATGGTGTTAAATGCTGGGCTGAGTCGATGAATCGCATTCTCACTATCAGTGGGGAGAACAGTAATTGATACATCTGCCGTTTTGCAGGTTTTCCTACTTACAAAGCACGTAGAGGTCTGTAATTTTTAATCATAGGTACACTTCAACTGTGAGAGAACGGGAAGTCTAAAACCAAAAATCAGAAATCAGATTGTACTGGATTTTAAGGTAATTGATTGCATTATGGGCCTGACATAATATGTTTGATCACCTACCAACCAGTATAGAATTCCGGCTCTCAAAGACCTGTTAGTTTTCTTGTAAAGAAAGCCTCCTGTTCTCCACTCATTCACTGTAATTAACGCACCTGTTTGAACTCGTGTAATGTAATAAAAGACAGCTGTCCACACACTCAATCAAACAGACGTCCAACCTCTTCCACAATGGCCAAGACCAGAGAGCTGTGTAAGGACATCAGGGAAATAAAATTGTAGACATGCACAAGGCTGGAGGGGCCGTACAGGACAATAGGCAAGCAGCTTGGTGAGAAGGCAACCAACTGTTGGCGAATTATTAGAAAATGAAGAAGTTCAAGATGACGGTCAATCACCTCGGCTCTGGGCCATGCAGATCTCACCTTCGTGGGGCAAATCAATGATCATGGAGGAAGGTGAGGGATCAGCCCAGAACCTACACCGGCAGGAACCTGTCAATGACCTGGGGAAGGAGAGGCTGGGACACAGTGCTCAAGAGAAAACCATTTAGTAACAGCAGCTGAGCCGTCATGGATTAAAATCCTGCAGACGCACGCCAGGGCCCCCTGCTCCAGGCCAGCGTATGTCCAGGCCCGGTTTGGAAAGTTTGCCACGTGACCGAGCTGGATGATCCAGAGGAGGAATGGGAGAAGGTCATTTTGGTCTGTGACACATAAATTGTGAGCTTTTTGGTCTAACCTTCCACTCACCGTGTTGGAGGAAGAAGAAGGAATGAGATACAACCTCCAAGATATACCAATCGCAACCGTGGAAGCATGGAGGGTGTTATAACATCATTCTTTGGGATGCTTTTGCAAAGGGACATGGACGATGGCATTGCGTATGTGAGTTGATTGTTATTTGTATGGATGGCCATGTATCGCGAGATCTTGCCAAAACCTCCTTCCGTCAGTAGAGCATTGTAAGATGGTGTGGCTGGCTCTTCCAGCACTGACATACTGAATCCGAATCACACAGCCAGGCAACTAAGGAGTGGCTCCGTCAATTGAAGCATCTCAAGTCCTGGATGGCCTAGCCAGTCTCCACCTGAACCAATAGCAAATCTTTGGAGGGAGTTGAAAGTCCGATTGCTCAGCGACAGCCCGAAACCTGAAGGATCGGAGCGGTCTGTATGGAGAGTGGCCAAAATCCTGCTGCAGTTGTGTGCCAAAACCGGGCAAGAAACTCAGGAAATCATTATGATCTCTGTAATTGCAAACAAAGGTTCTGTACAAATATTAAGTCTCTTCGAATGTATAAATCTTTGTCATTCAATAAAATTGCAAATTATACTTAAATAATCATACAATGGTTTCTGGAGTTTTTTGTTTTAGATTTCCGTCTCTCACAATTGAAAGTGTAGCCTATGATAAATTAAACAGACTCTACTTTGATGCTTTGTAAGTAGGAAAACTGCATAAATTCGGCAGTGTATCAAATACTTGTTCTCCCACTGTTAGGATTCTGCGTTGTCCAGATGGGTTAGGGCAGTGTGCAGTGTGGTTGCGATTGCGTCGGTCTGTGGACCTATTGGTTCGGGATGCAAATTGGAGTGGGTTAGGGTGTCAGGTAGGGTGGGTGATATGGTCCTTGACTAGTCTCTCAAAGCACTTTCATGATGACGGAAGTGATGCTACGGGGCGGTAGTCGTTTAGCTCAGTTACCTTAGCTTTCTTGGGAAGGAACAATGGTGCCCTCTTGAAGCATGTGGGAACATCAGACTGGGATAAGGCTGATTGAATATGTCCGTAAACACACCAGCCAGCTGGTCTGCGCATGCTCTGAGGACCGCTGGGAATGCCGTCTGGCTGCAGCCTTGCGAGGGTAACACGTTTAAATGTTTTACTCACTCTCGCTGCAGTGAAGGAGAGCCCGCAGGTTTTGGTAGCGGGCCTTGTCAGTGGCACTGTATTGTCCTCAAAGCGAGCAAAAAGTTATTTAGTCTGTCTGGGAGCAAACATCCTGGTCTGCAACGGGGCTGGTTTTCTTTTTGTAATCCGTGATTGACTGTAGACCCTGCCACATACCTCTTGTGTCTGAGCCGTTGAATTGCGACTCTACTTTGTCTCTATACTGGCACTTAGCTTGTTTGATTGCCTTGTGGAGGGAATAAGCTAAACTGTGTATTTCGGTCATGTTCGGTCGCATTTGCTATTCTGGTTAAAAGCAGTGGTTCGCGCTTTCCAGTTTTCGCGCGAATGCTGCCACAAATCCAAGGTTTCTGGTTTGGGATGTTTTAATCGTTGCGTGGGATAACGTCTCGATGCACTTTCTACCATGAATCGCTCACGGAATTAACGTATTTCGTCAATGTTGGTTGTTGACGCAAATCGGAACATATCCCAATCCAACGGTGATCGAACAGTCTTGAAGCGTGGGAATCAAGATTGGTCCGGAACCAGCGTTTGAGCTGACCTGGAAGCGGAAGCTTCTTGTTCGTTTCTGTTTGTAGCCGGAAGCAACAAAATGGGGTCCCGTGGTCAGCTTTCCGAAAGGAGGGCGGGGGACGGCCCTGTATATGCGTCACGGAGAGTTAGAATAAAATGATCCAGGGTTTACCACCCTCTGGTTGCGCAATCGATATGCTGATAGAATTTTAGGGACGTTTTTGTTTCAGATTAGCCTTCGTTAAAATCCCCAGCTCAATGAAGCAGCCTCAGGATGTGTGGTTTCCAGTTTACATAGTTTCCAGTTTATAAAGTCAGAGTTGTACCTTACTGACTTATGACACACCAAACACAATGAGGTTTTCCAAATTAACAAGGACTAAATATCTATTAGGTAGAAAATGCTATCCTATCTATCTATCTACAGTGCCTTCAAAAGTATCAACCGGCCTCCGGGTGGCGCAAGTGGTCTAGGGCCACTGCAATCGCAAGCGCTATCTGCGCCACAGAGTCTCTGGTTCGGGCGCCCCAGGCCTCAGCCGGCCGCGACCGGGAGGTCCGTGGGGCGTGGCACAATTGGCCTAGCGTCGTCCCGGGTTAGGGAGGGTTGGCCGGTAGGGATTCTGCTCGATCGCGCTCAGCGACTCCTGTGCCGGGCCGGGCGCAGTGCGTGCTAAGACGGGGGGCCAGGTGCCATGTTTTCCTCGACACAGTGGTGCGGCTGCTCCGGGTTGGAGGCGCACTGAGCTCAAAGAAGCAGCTGCGGCTTGGTTGTTGGCTTCGGAGGACGGCAATGCTTTCCGAACTAGCTCTCCGACCCGTACGGGAGTGTAGCGATGAGACAAGATAGTAATTACTAGCGATTGATACCGATTGACGAAAATGGGAGAGAAGGGTAAAAAAAAAATAATATATAATAAAATATAAAAAAGTATTCAACCCCTTGACTTTTCCACATTTTGTTACTTACAGCCTTATTCTAATATGGACTAAATAAATAAAAAAATCCTCCACAATCTACTCACCAATACCCCATACTGACAAAGTGAAACAGTTTCTGGAGACATTTTGCAGATTAAAAAAATGAATAAACAGAAATCCTTGACTGGATCCACCTGTGTAAATTCAATGGATTGGACATGATTTGAAAGACACACACCTGTCAATATAAGGTCCCACAGTTGACAGTGCATGTCAGAGCAAAAAACCAAGCCATGAGGTTGAAGGAATTGTCCATAGAGCTCTGAGACAGGATTGTGTCGAGGCACAGATCTGGGGAGGGTACCAAAAAAAATGTCATGTGGCATTGAAAGTTCCAAGAATATAGTGCCTCCATCATTCTTAAATGGAAGAAGTTCGGAACCACCAAGACTCTTCCTAGAGCTGGCCACCCGGCCAAACTGAGCAATCGGGGAGAAGGCCCTGGTCAGGAGGTGACAAAGAACCCGATGGTCACTCTGACAGAGCTCTAGAGTTCTTCGTGGAGATGGAAGAACCTTCCAGAAGACAACCATCTCCACAGCAATCCACCAATCAGGGGCTTTATGGTAGAGTGGCCAGACGGAAGCCACTCCTCAGTAAAAGGCACATGATTCTCTGGTCTGATGAAACCAAGATTGAACTCTTTGGCCTGATTGCCAAGCGTCACGTCTGGAGGAAACCTGGCACCATCCCTACGGTGAAGCATGGTGGTGGCAGCATSCTGTGGAGATGTTTTGCAGCAGCATGGACTGGGAGAYTAGTCAAGATTGAGGAAAAGATAAACAGAGGAAAGTATAGAGCAATCATTGATGAAAACCTTCTCAAGAGCGCTCAGGACCTCAGACTGGAGCAAAGGTTCACCTTCCAACAGGACAACGACCCTAAGCACACAGCCAAGACAACGCAAGAGTGGCTTCCGGACAAGTCTCTGAATGTCCTTGATTGGCCCAGCCAGAGCCTGGATTTGAACCCGATTGAACATCTCTGGAGAAACCTGAAAAAAGCTTTACAGCAACGCTCTCCATCCAACCTGACAGAGCTTGAGAGGATCTGCAGAGAAGAATGGGAGAACCTTCCCATATACAGGTRTGTCAAGCTTGTAGCGTCATACCCAAGAAGACTCAAGGCTGTAATTGCTGCCAAAGGTGCATCAACAAAGTGCTGACTAAAGGGTCTGAATACTTTAAGTAAATGTCATATTTCATTTAATTTTTTTTAATTAGCAAAAATCGCTTTATCTAGCTTTCTCCTGGGGAACTGCTGTCAGGTCTTCATTCTTCATGTTTGTCCTTTTCAGAAGTTCTTCCGATGAGTATTCAATCAACTGTTTATATTCTAACAGAGGKATTCACATCCAGGATCTGTTATTATACGATACCTCAACATATTCTTGYATATTTTGTTGTATGCAATTATGTGCGTGTGTGTKTATTGGTTGATTGATTGATTGACCCACACACTACACAGGAACTAGTAGGAAGGAACATGTATCAATAGTTTTTATTGAACACAGGTAATTTAGAAGGTATGGTTTTAACATACAGTATATGTAATTCAAAGCCTACAAGAAAAGTTATTTAAATATTTATATATATATCTATACAAATGTTTATGAAGGGTCAAAGAGCTTGTATCGTAATTGTAGTTCTGGGGAGTGTACAAAGATAGACATGCACAACAAAATGTTTCCATGGCAACTGAATAGTCACCTTTACAAAAATCTCAGTCTCAGAAATCTGGACTCGCAGGCACGCACGCACAGGCACACACACAAGCACAAGCACAGGCACATGAACACACACACACACACACACTCTCCCCAACATAGTGAACCCAGTCTCACACTCTCCCCAACATAGTGAACCCAGTCTCACACTCTCCCCAACATAGTGAAYCCAGTCTCACACTCTCACCAACATAGTGAACCCAGTCTCACACTCTCACCAACATAGTGAACCCAGTCTCACACTCTCACCAACATAGTGAACCCAGTCTCTTGGTTCTAAAACGGTAAACATAATAATGGCATTAATTGCACTGTTCAGGTGGAGACTAGAGGGAGAACGTACTGTGTGWATGTGTGCGTATGTGTGTACATGTGTACCCCGCTCCTCTCCCGTTGACTCCCAGATGGCGCTGACCAGAAGTCCCTACTTCCTGTTGTTCAGAATGAATAAATGTCTCTGTCAGTCTCCACAGAGATGAGTTCCTCCTCCCAGGGATCACACACAGGCACGTACACTGCACAGGGAAAGGGCTACTCTGTCTTTTCAGCTTTGCCGTCTTTATTGAGCAGCTCGCTGGTTTTCCGGACAGTTCCGGTCTTGTCCGTCTCCTGACCAGAGGTTTTCCCAGGGTTCCCGGTGGCAGAATGTTTATCCAGGAAGTTGAGCATCTCACTTAGAACGGTCTGGAAGGTGCTGAGAGCCGCACACACTGCCGGAGTCCCGAATCCATGGGTGATCAGACTGGAGAACACAAACACATGAAGACATAAATATACACTACAAATATACACTTATATACATTATATATACACTATATACACACTATATATACACTACACAGTGCATTCAGAAAATTTTCAGACCACTTCCCATTTTCCACATTTTATTACGTTACGACCTTATTCTAAAATGTATTAAATAMAWWTTTCTCCTCAATCTACACACAATAGCCCATAATGACACAGCAAAAACAAATKTTTAGATTTTTTTTGCAAATGTATTAAAAATCWAAAARATWAATTCTTATTTACATAAGTATCCAGACCCTTTGCTATGAGACTCAAAATTGAGCTCAGGTGCATCCCGTTTCCATTGATCGTCCTTAAGATGTTTCTACAACTTGGTTGGAGTCCACCTGTGGTAAATTAAATTGATTGGACATGATTTGGAAATGCACACATATATAAGGTCCCACAGTTGACAGTGCATGTCAGAGCAAAAACCAAGCCATGTGGTCGAAGGAATTGTCTGTAGAGCTCCGAGACAGGATTGTGTCAAGGCACATCTGGAGAAGGGTACCAAAAAAAAAATGCTGCATTGACTGTCCCCAAGAACACAGTGGCCTCCATTATATTTAAATGTAAAATGTTTGGAACCGCTAAGACTGTTCCTAGAGCTGGCCGTCAGGGAGGCGACCAAGAACCCGATGTTCACTCTGACAGAGCTCCAGAGTTCCTTTGTGGCGATGGGAGAACCTTCCAGAAAGACAACCATCTCTGCAGCACTCCACCAATAAGGACCTTATGGTAGAGGGGCCAGACGGAAGCCACTCCTCAGTAAAAGGCACATGATAGCAAGCTTGGAGTTTGCCAAAAGGCTCCTAAAGGACTCTCAGACCATTTGAAACAAGTTTCTCTATCAGAGTGACCATCGGGTTCTTGGTCACCTTCCTGACCAAGGCCCTTCTACTCCTCTAGGAAGAGTCTTGGTGGTTCCAAACTTCTTCCATTTAAGAATGATGGAGGCCACTGTGTTCTTGGGGACCTTCAACGCTGAAGAAATGTTTTGGTACCCTTCCCCAGATGTTTGCCTCGACACAATCCTGTCTCGGAGCCCTACGGACAATTCTTTCGACCTCATGGCTTGGTTTTTGCTCTGACATGCACTGTCAACTGTGGTACCTTATATAGACAGTTGTGTGCCTTTCCAGATCGTGTCTAATCATTGTAATTTTCCACACGTGGACTCCATTCAAGTTGTAGAAACATCTCAAGGATGWTCAATGGAAACAGGATGCACATGAGCTCAATTTCGAGTCTCATAGCAAAGGATCTGAATACTGATGTAATAAAGGTAATTGTGTTTTTTACTTTCAATACATTTGCAAAAATTTCTTCCATCCTGTTTTCGCTTTGTCATTATGGGGTACTGTGTGTAGATTGATGAGGATGTTTTTTTATTTAATCTATTTTAGAATAAGGCCTGAATACTTTCCGAATGCCCTGTACACTATACAGACAAAATTTACATTATATAGACACAATATACACTATATAGACATTATAAATATACTATATAGACACAATATACACTATATAGACATTATAAATACACTACAGACATTATAAATATACTATACAGACACTACAGATATACAGTACCAGTCAAAAGTTTGGACACACCTACTGATTCAAGGGTTTTTCTTTATTTGTACTATTTTCTACATTGCAGAATAATAGTGAAGACATAAACTATGAAATGACACATATGGAATCATGTAGTAACTAAAAAAGTGTTGATGAAATCAAAATATATTTTACATTATTCAATGTAACCACCGTTTGCTATGATGACAGCTTTGCACACTCTTGCCAATCTCTAAACCAGCTTCACCTAGAATGCTTTTCCACCAGTCTTGAAGGAGTTCCCACATATGCTGAGCACTTGTTGGCTGCTTTTCCTCCCTGCGGTCCAACTCATCCCAACCCATCTCAATTGGGTTGAGGTCAGGTGATTGTGGAGGCCAGGTCATCTGATACAGCACTCTCTYCTTGGTCAAATATCCCTTACACAGCCTGGAGGTGTGTTGAGTCATTGTCCTGTTGAAAAACAAATGATAGTCCCACTAAGCGAAAACCAGATGGGATGGCGTATCACGGCTTGAATTCTAAATACATCACAGACAGTGTCATCATTAAAGCACCGGCACACCATCATACCTCCTCCGTGCTTCACGTGGGAACCAAACATGTGGAGATCATCCGTTCACCTACTCTGTATCTCACAATGACGGTTGGAAACAGAAATCTYAAGTTTGAACTCATCAGACCAAAGAACAGATTTCCACAGGTCTAATGTCCGTTGCTCGTGTTTCTTGTCCCAAGCAAGTCTCTTCTTCTTATTGGTGTCCTTTAGCAGTGGTTTCTTTGCAGCAATTTGACCATGAAGGCCTGATTCACGCTGTTTCCTCTGAACAGTTGATNAAGAAATGTTTTGGTACCCTTCCCCAGATGTTTGCCTCGACACAATCCTGTCTCGGAGCCCTACGGACAATTCTTTCGACCTCATGGCTTGGTTTTTGCTCTGACATGCACTGTCAACTGTGGTACCTTATATAGACAGTTGTGTGCCTTTCCAGATCGTGTCTAATCATTGTAATTTTCCACACGTGGACTCCATTCAAGTTGTAGAAACATCTCAAGGATGWTCAATGGAAACAGGATGCACATGAGCTCAATTTCGAGTCTCATAGCAAAGGATCTGAATACTGATGTAATAAAGGTAATTGTGTTTTTTACTTTCAATACATTTGCAAAAATTTCTTCCATCCTGTTTTCGCTTTGTCATTATGGGGTACTGTGTGTAGATTGATGAGGATGTTTTTTTATTTAATCTATTTTAGAATAAGGCCTGAATACTTTCCGAATGCCCTGTACACTATACAGACAAAATTTACATTATATAGACACAATATACACTATATAGACATTATAAATATACTATATAGACACAATATACACTATATAGACATTATAAATACACTACAGACATTATAAATATACTATACAGACACTACAGATATACAGTACCAGTCAAAAGTTTGGACACACCTACTGATTCAAGGGTTTTTCTTTATTTGTACTATTTTCTACATTGCAGAATAATAGTGAAGACATAAACTATGAAATGACACATATGGAATCATGTAGTAACTAAAAAAGTGTTGATGAAATCAAAATATATTTTACATTATTCAATGTAACCACCGTTTGCTATGATGACAGCTTTGCACACTCTTGCCAATCTCTAAACCAGCTTCACCTAGAATGCTTTTCCACCAGTCTTGAAGGAGTTCCCACATATGCTGAGCACTTGTTGGCTGCTTTTCCTCCCTGCGGTCCAACTCATCCCAACCCATCTCAATTGGGTTGAGGTCAGGTGATTGTGGAGGCCAGGTCATCTGATACAGCACTCTCTYCTTGGTCAAATATCCCTTACACAGCCTGGAGGTGTGTTGAGTCATTGTCCTGTTGAAAAACAAATGATAGTCCCACTAAGCGAAAACCAGATGGGATGGCGTATCACGGCTTGAATTCTAAATACATCACAGACAGTGTCATCATTAAAGCACCGGCACACCATCATACCTCCTCCGTGCTTCACGTGGGAACCAAACATGTGGAGATCATCCGTTCACCTACTCTGTATCTCACAATGACGGTTGGAAACAGAAATCTYAAGTTTGAACTCATCAGACCAAAGAACAGATTTCCACAGGTCTAATGTCCGTTGCTCGTGTTTCTTGTCCCAAGCAAGTCTCTTCTTCTTATTGGTGTCCTTTAGCAGTGGTTTCTTTGCAGCAATTTGACCATGAAGGCCTGATTCACGCTGTTTCCTCTGAACAGTTGATATTGAGATGTATCCGTTACTTGAATTCTGTGAAGCATTTATTTGTGCTGCGTTCTGAAGTGCAGTTAACTCTAATAAATGTATCCTCTGCAGCAGAGGTAACTCTGGGTCTTCCTTTCCTGTGGCGGTCCTCATGAAAGCCAGTTTCATCATAACGCTTGATGGTTTTACGACTGCACATGAAGAAACTCTCAAATTTCTTGAAATGTTCCATATTGACTGATCTTCATGTCTTAAAGTAATGATGGACTGTCGTTTCTCTGCTTATTTGAGCTGTTCTTGCCATAATATGGACTTGGTCTTTTACCAAATAGGGTTATATTCTGTATACCCCCCTGCCTTGTCACAACACAACCGATTGGCTCAAACGCATCAAGAAGGAAAACATTGTTAACTTTTAACAAGGCACACCTTTTAATTGAAATGCATTCCAGGTGAAAAGTAGCCACTCTTTGCCTTGATGAAAGCTTTGCACACTAGTCACCTGGAATGCATTTCAATTAACAGGTGTGTCTTGTTAAAAGTTCATTTGTGGAATTATTTCCTTCTTAATGCGTTTGAGCCAATCAGTTGTGTTGTGACAAGGTAGGGGTGATATACAGAAGATAGCCCTATTTGACAAAAGACCAAGTCCATATTATGGCAAGAACAGCTCAAATAAGCAAAGAGAAATGACAGTCCATCATTACTTTAAGACAAGAAGGCCAGTCAATCCGGAAAATGTCAAGAACATTGAAAGTTTCTTCAAGTGCAATAGCAAAAAACATCAAGCACAATGATGAAACTGGCTCTCATGATGACCGCCACAGGAAAGGAAGACCCAGAGTTACCCCTGTTGTTGAGGATAGGTTCATTAGAGTTACCAGTCTCAGAAATTGCAGGCCAAATAAAAGTAACGGACACATCTCAACATCAACTATTCAGAGGAGACTGCGTGAATCAGGCCTTCATGGCCGAATTGCTGCAAAGAAACCACTTATGACACTATTACCCACATCTACTGATATAATATTACACTATATAACACTATATAGGATATATGGACACTATAGTATACACTATAATACACTATATAGAACTATATGGACACATACCACTCTACTGAATATATATACACCGATATAACAATATATATAGACTATAAGTTCTGACACTTACTACACTCTTACTGTATGTATAAAAACTATAATGGACACTAAAGGTATTTGACAAATATAATCATACACTATACAACTTCTACTGTGGATATATATACACAATTATATAGGGAACACTAATATACAACTATTATCTTATGGACACTTATATAACACACTAATATACACTTATATCAGGACTATATGGTAAACACCTATATAAACAACTGTAAATATACACTTTCTGTATATATAATATCACTAGACTATGAGACTATACCTACTGTAATACACTTAAAACTATTATAGACTATATGGACCATTACATAACACTCATTGAAATGAATATACACTCTACTTTATATAACACACTATAATAACTTATTAGGACTACTTATGGACACATATACACTCTACTGTATATATACACTGATATGAAACACTATATAGACTATTATGGACACTATATATATACACACTATATACACTATATAGACAGATTATGGTACACTATTAGACACTATACATCTACTGTATATTATACACGATATAAACAATACTATAGACACTATATGGACACGATATAACTTAAATAATACTGACAACGTTAATGACACCTATATAACTTATATGATATGGACATATATACAACACTATACACACTCTACTAAATGGCCATAATAACTACACTCTTATTGTATAAACAGCAATAAACATTAATATAGGGAATTATGGAACATAATATGTACACACTAAATAACAACTATATAGACTATAATATGCGACACTATATAGACACTATATCACTCTATGTATATATACACGATATAAACACGTATATAGACTTATGGACACATATATATCAACACATATATACAACATATAGACTTAATATGGAAAATATATAGACATATTAACACTACTACTGCTATAATATACAGATATAAACACATATATAGAAACTTATGGACACAAATATATATACCACTATAATTACAAAACATATATAGAAACTTAATGGACACTATAATGACACTATACCACTTGCTACTGTAGTATATTAACAGCTATAAACATACTTATAGCAATAGACTATCATGGGACATAATAATTATACACTAATATACACTAATCTACTGTATTGATATATTATACACTATAATAAACACTAATATAGGACTATATTGGACACTATAATATACACAACTATTTGATACACTTATAGGGAACTATATGGACACATAATTATAGACACTATACACTCTTACTGTGGAAACCTATATATACAACATATATAAACACTATATAGACTATATGGCCACTATACTATACACCACTTAATATTACACTTATAAGACATATAATGACACAATATAATGGACACTATTACACTCTACCAAATGAATATATATTAAACTATATGGACTACTATATAGAGATATATGGACACTATTATACACTATGAACACTCTCTGTCATAGTAGTATTACATATATAAACACTATATAAGGACTATATGGACCACTACTATATAC
>NW_019944735.1:14383-20855 GCF_002910315.2 Salvelinus sp. IW2-2015
CACTATATACACTATATATACTATATGGACACTATATATACACACTATATACACTATATAGACTATATGGACACTATATAGACACTATACACTCTACTGTATATATACACGATATAAACACTATATAGACTATATGGACACTATACACTCTACTGTATATATACACTATATAAACACTATATAGACTATATGGACACTATATATACACACTATATACACTATATAGACTATATGGACACTATATAGACACTATACACTCTACTGTATATATACACTATATAAACACTATATATACTATGTGGACACTATATAGACACTATATACACTATATAGACACTATTTACACACTATATAAAGACTTTATGTACATTATAGAGACACTATAAAGACACTATGTATACACACTATGTTTACACTAAATATAGATTATTTAGCCACTATATAAGGACTATATGTACATTATAAGGACACTATATAGACACTATATGTACATTATATAGACACTATATATACGCTATGTTTACACTATATGTACATTATTTATCCACTATATAGACACTATATAGACACTATATGTACATTATATAGACACTATATATACACTATGTTTACACTATATGTACATTATTTATCCACTATATAGACACTATATAAATACWATATGTACATTATATAGACACTATATATACACTATGTTTACACTATATGTACATTATTTAGCCACTATATAGACACTATATRAATACTATATGTACATTATATAGACACTATATATACACTATGTTTACACTATATGTACATTATAAGGATACTATATAAATACTATATGTACATTATATAGACAATATATATACACTATGTTTACACTATATATACATTATATAGCCACTATATAGCGAATATATATATATACACTATATATGCACTTAATATACTATATACACAAAATAAACATGATATCAGCTATATAGTCAACATATACTCTATATATACACTATATAGATACTATATAAACTATATAGACAATATATACTCTACATATACACTATATATGCAACATATACTCTATATACACCATATAGACACAATATAAACACTATATTTACTATACGGACAATATGTAGACACTATTCACACCATATATACACTGTATACACACTATATAGACATTATATAGACGTTATATAGACACACAATATGTATATTATTGAGACCCAATATAAGCACTAGATATATATATATATATACACTACCGTTCAAAAGTTTTGGGTCACTTAGAAATGTCCTTGTTTTCCATGAAAACTAACATGAAATGTGTTRCAAAATGAATAGGAAATATAGTCAAGACGTTGACAAGGTWATAAATAATGATTTTTAATTGAAATWAWAATTGTGTCCTTCAAACTTTGCTTTCTTCAAAGAATCCTCMATTTTCAGCAATTACAGCCTTGCAGACCTTTGGCATTCTAGTTGTCAATTTGTTGAGGTGATCTGAAGAGATTTCACCCCATGCTTCCTGAAGCACCTCCCACAAGTTGGATTGGCTTGATGGGCACTTCCTATGTGCCATACGGTCAAGCTGCTCCCACAACAGCTCAATAGGGTTGAGATCCGATGACTGTGTTGGCCACTCCATTATAGACAGAATACCAGCTGACTGCTTCTTCCCTAAGTAGTTATTGCATAGTTTGGAGCTGTGCTTTGGGCCATTGTCCTGTTGTAGGAGGAAATTGGCTCCAATTAAGCGCCATCCACAGGGTATGGCATGGCGAAGGGAGGGAATTAAAGGCCAGTTTTATTGCTTCTAATATCAGGACAACAGTTATTTCAGCTGTGACTAAAATAATTGCAAATAGGGGTTTCTAAGATCCATATTAGCCTTTTAAAATTATTAAATCTTGGAGATTAGCTAACACAGCGTTCATTTGAAACCACAAGTCATGATGGTTGCTGATAAATAGGAGTCTTGACGCCTATGTAGAGTTATGATAAAAAAATCTGCCAGTTCCGCTACAATAGTTATTTACCATTAACGTGTCTACAGCTTATTTCTGACTCAATTTGATAGTTATAATTTAATGGACAAATTAAATGGTGCTTTTCTATCAAAAATTAAGAGACATTCTAAAGTGACCCCAACTTTGAAGGTAGGTGTATATATATTATATACTATATACTATAGAGAACACAATATAGACATATAAAAGACACCTAAATAAACTACCAAAGACACTATATATATACACTCCTAATACACTTATACACTATATAACACACTTATACACGATATGCGACACAATTAGATCTGCATATATTGCACTTATATCCACCATAAACATTATAAAAAATACTATATAGACACCATAAGACACTATATATGAAAAACTATGGTTTGCCACTATGTTCGCCCTATATACAAGTTGAAGTCGAAGTCTTACATAACACCTTTAGAACCAAATACAAAAAATCTCAGTTTTTCCCAATTCCTGACATTTAATCCTGATTAAAAATTCCCTGTCTTAGTATTAGAAGCACCACTTTACTTTAAGAATGTGAAATCTAGCAATAACTAGATTAGAGAGAATTATTTCTTTCAGCTTTTCATTCTTTCATCGCAATTCCCAGTGTCGAGTTTATACATACATCAATTAGACTTGTAGCATTGACCTTTAATTTTTTAAGTGGGGTCAAATTTCTTTGGGAGCTTTCCACACAAGCTCCTCACATTAAGTATGGGGATATTTAGCCCATTCCTCTGAAAGAGCTGATGTAACTAATCAGGTTTGTCAGCCTCCTGCATCGCACAAGCTTTTTCAGTTATGCCACCAAATTTTCTATGGGATTGAGTCAGGGCTTTTGATGGCACACTCCAATACACTTGACTTGTTGTCTTAAGACACAAACTTTTGGAAAGTATAGCTTGGGTCATTGTCCATTTAAGAGAGAGAAGGACCATTTGCCGACCAAGCTTTAAAACTTCTTGAGCCAATAGAGGGCGCTTAAGTTTTCACTTTGGAAAAAAATTGTGCCCAAAATTAAACTGCCTATGTACTCTATCTAGATCTTGTACAATATGCATATTATTATTACTAATGGATGAAAACCTCTCAAGTTTCTAAAAACGTTATGAATAATATCTGTGAGTAAATTTTGCTGCAAATCTTCCAAATAGCAAAGTACAGGTGCAGTGTAAAATGACTGCTCATTGAGGAACTCCAGGTGAAGGTTAAAGGTCTACGCATTGTTGGACTCCCAGTGATTGTAAATAGATCTCATGTTGGACTCCAGTGAGGTTAATGGCTGGCTCATTGTGGACTTCCAGGAGTGTAAATGTTTCTGCTCATATTGGACTCCAGGTGAGCGTAAGATGTCTGTACTCAATTGTTGGACTCCAGAGTGGTGTGAAGACCTATCTGTTGGACCAGGGTGAATGTATGTTGCTCATGCTGGAACTCCAGTGAGGTTAAAATGGGACTGCTCATTGTTAGATTCCAGGTGAGGTTAAATGTCTGCTCATTTGTGCGGACTCCTGAGTGTAATGTCTGCTACATCTTTGGACTCCAGGTGACATAAATGGATTGCTCATTCTGACTCCAGGTGGATGGTGCCATTGAAGAGTTGCTGATCAATAATGCTTGCGTGTTGGAACCAGAAAGATGGAGAAGAATCGTTCTCTGTGCGGCTCCCTTCCTCCCCTCATCTGGATTTAAGACTTTCAAATAGCATTTGAGACCCGACGTACCAGCTGTGCTTCTCCGGGGACTTGGGCGTATTTTTCCCAATTTACATATGCAGTGGAGATGCCCTCCAGCTACTCTCCCGTCTCATAGTCAATCAACTGGCCTGCGGGCACCCAGCCTGGACCACCGCAAGCCACCCCGCCGCTGGGGGCCATGCTTCTTGGATCGGCAGCTCTGTCCCTTTGCTGTTGTGTTCGGCACACAGCAGCGGCGTCTCAGAAGCCCTCTTCTCAGAGTGATATTCTGGCTTCTGGCCTCGCAATCAGTTCGAGACACGCAGAGGACGGATCATTCTGAGCTATTGTGGATAGGGGAGTTCTCAATGGTGAGGCATATATCGTACTGGCTGTTGTGTTTCCTGGGGTCAAAAGTTTCAGGATATCACCATTGCTTCCTAGGCTGTCAGTGAGCCACCGGGACTCACTGTCAATCGGTCTCACTTAGTGGGGTCAAAGTTTAGGATATCACCACGCGTATGCTTCCCGAGGCTGATGAGTCAGTTACCCCTACCTGTGCTGATTACTGTGGACATCATCTAGTGAGAATGTCACATACAAGAAGGACAAACACTGAAGAGTTGTGTGGTCTTAAGTGTAGTGCTGTGTGCTATTGGTGCTAGTGTGTGAGTGTGTGTGTGTGTGTGTGTGTGTGCGTGTTGTGGTGTGTGACTGTGTGTGTGTTCTGGGCTGATGTGTGTGTGTGTGTGTGTGTGTGTGTGTGGTTGTGTGTAGATGTGTGTGTGTGGGTGTGTGCATGCGTCGTGCTGCGTGTCCTGAATGTGTCGGCTGCTCTCTGTATTATCAGCGATCTCCAGTATAGTTGTGGTCTGGAGAGAGACAATGAGGAGAACTGTGTCCGTACTCAACAGTCCTGAACTCTTAACAGATTTGTCTGAAATTCAGTCCAAGAGTCAAGTAAGAGGGTTAGAGTCCATGTAGAGAGACATGTGGTCAAATATTTGTGCGTTGTGATATCAGAATATAGTTGTACATATCATTAGGTGGTCAGCACCCATCTTCATTAGTCGCCTGCCGTGGTCTCCTTTGGTTACTTGTTAGTTGTCTCGTGCTAGGAGTTCTCCTTGCCTGCCCCTTATGTAGGAAACTCTGTCTCACATGCTATAACCAAAGTCTCTAGCCCAGTGGAGCGCCTCACCTACACAAAAAACACAAACATGTTTAATTAGGAGGAGTAGAATTATAAGAAGTTGAGTTTTACTAGGGAGATTATATAATGAGTTTTATTAGTGTAGATGATAGAGGATGTAGTTTATTAGTGAGTAGACTCGAGTAAGGGATGAGTTTTATTAGCTGATAGACTGATAGAGGGATGATTTTATTAGGCTTGCAGATTGAGATAGATGATGAGTTTTATTAGCGTGGAGGATAGAGGATAGCAGTTTTTTTATAGAAGGTTGAGATTGAGAGAGTGATGGGTTTATGGTGTGAACTTATAGAGGGAATGAGTTGTAAAGGGCAGATTAAATAGAGGGATAGGAATTTATCAGGAATGACCTAGAATTATAGACATGATGCTCTTAAAGTGCAGATTGATAGCTAGGGGATGAGTTGTATTTCAAGGTGTAGATTGATAGAGGGGTGAGTTGTATTTTGGAGATGTTTAATAGAGATTATAGATTATATAAAGGGGTAGATTGATATGGAGGGATGATGTTTTCATTAGGTAATAGATTGATGAAGGAGATTTTTTAAGGAATGATAAAGTTTAATTTAGAGTTGAATAGTGTGATTGATGGACGGCTATAGTTTATTAGAAGTGTAACAATTGAGTAGAGGATGACTTGTATGTAGAACGTGTAGATTGATAGAGGGATGGAGTTTTATTAGGAGGATAAATTGATAGTGGGATGGAGCTGTATTGAGAGAGGTGTGACGATAAGGGATGGTTTGGCTTAAAGCTTGATGTTAGGATGAGTAATAGATGTGAAATAAGTGAGTGTATTAGTTTATGATAGATGGTGAGTTTATAGGGTATGTTTATGATTTAGAGGAATGAGTTTGTTAAGTGCAGATTAATCAAGATGAGATTTACAGAATGAGTAGATAGTAGATGATCGGTTTTAAATGTGCATTTGAAGAAAGTTGATTTTTATTCAGATGTGTAGATTGACAGATGGATGAGTTGTATTCGAAGATTGTATTGATAGAGGATTAGTTTTTTATGAGGTGTAGAATTGATAGGAGTTTGAGTTACTAGATGTGCAGATTGATGGAGGGATTTGTTTTATTAGGTGTGAGATTGATAGAAGGATGAGTTTTATTGAGGTGTAGATTGATAGAGGATGAGTTTTATTAGGAGGCTTCATTTATGAGGGATGAGTTTTATTAGGAAGTGTAGATTGATAGGGATAGCTGATTAAGAGGTGTGGATTGATAGAGGGTGAGTTGTATTAGGGAGATGTAGATAGAAGATGAGTATTATATAAAGGGCTAGATTGATAGAGGGATGAGATTTATTAGGTTAGATTGATTGAGGGAGTTTTTATTAGTGAGTGTAGATTGATAGGTGAGTTGCATTTGGAGAGAGTAGATAAAGAGATTAGTTATATAAAGTGGTAGATTCATAGAAAGATTTGTATATGAGTGTAGATTGACGAGGGATGAATTTTTATTAGTGTTAGATTATAGAGGATGAGTTTTATTAGGAGTAGATTACAGAGGGATGAGTTATATTAGGTGTAGATTAATAGAGGGATAGTTGTTATTAGGAGT
>NW_019944735.1:23109-44518 GCF_002910315.2 Salvelinus sp. IW2-2015
GAGGTGTAGATTGATAGAGGGGTGAGTTGTATTTGGAGATGTAGATAGAGGGATGAGTTATATAAAGGGGTAGATTGATAGAGGGATGAGTTTCATTAGGTATAGATTGATGGAAGGATGAGTTGTATTCGGAGATGTAGATAGAGGGATGAGTTATATAAAGGGGTAGATTGATAGAGGGATGAGTTTCATTAGGTATAGATTGATGGAAGGATGAGTTTTATTAGAATGATAGAGTTTTATTAGATTGATGTGTAGATTGATGGAGGGRTGAGTTTTATTAGAAGGTGTAAATTGATAGAGGGATGACTTGTATTAGAACGTGTAGATTGATAGAGGGATGAGTTTTATTAGGAGGTGTAGATTGATAGTGGGATGAGCTGTATTAAGAGGTGTGGACTGATAGAGGGATGAGTTTGGCTTAAAGGTGTAGATTGGTATAGGGATGAGTTTTATTAGAATGTGTAGATTGATAGAGGGGTGAGTTGTATTAGGTGTATATTGATAGATGGATGAGTTGTATTAGGGGGTGTAGATTGATAGAGGGATGAGTTGTTAAGGTGCAGATTAATAAAGGGATGAGATTTATCAGAATGAGTAGATAGATAGAGTGATGGGTTTTAAATGTGCATGTTGATAGAARGATGATTTTTATTCAGATGTGTAGATTGACAGAGGGATGAGTTGTATTMGAAGATGTAGATTGATAGAGGGATKAGTTTTTTTATGAGGTGTAGATTGATAGAGGGTTGAGTTTTACTAAGATGTGYAGATTGATGGAGGGATTTGTTTTATTAGGTGTAGATTGATAGAAGGATGAGTTTTATTAGGAGGTGTAGATTGATAGAGGGATGAGTTTTATTAGGAGGTCTTCATTTATTGAGGGATGAGTTTTATTAGGAAGTGTAGATTGATAGTGGGATGAGCTGTATTAAGAGGTGTGGATTGATAGAGGGGTGAGTTGTATTAGGAGATGTAGATAGAGAGATGAGTTATATAAAGGGCTAGATTGATAGAGGGATGAGTTTTCATAGGTGTAGATGATGGAGGATGTTTTTATGTAGAGTGTAGATTGATAGAGGGTGAGTTGCATTTGAGATGTAGATAAGAGAGATGAGTTATATAAAGGTGTAGATTCATAGAAATATTTGTTTATTGGAGGTGTAGATTGACAGAGGATGAGATTTATTATTAGGTGTAGATTTATAGAGGGATGAGTTTTATTAGGAGGTTTAGATTGAAGAGGATGAGTTTATTATTAGGTTAGATTAACAGAGGGATGAGTTTATTAGAGGTGTAGATTGATAGAGGGATGATTTATTAGGAGTGTTATGATGAGGTGAGTTATAGATAGAGGATGAGTTTTATTAGAGTTATATGATAGAGGTATGAGTTTAATTAGAAGGTTTAGATTGACAGAGGGATTCGTTTTTAGAAGGTGTTGACTGATAGAGGGATGTGTTTTAATAGAGGTGTAGATTCATAGTTAGGAGGTCTAGATATTGAGGGATGACTTTTATTAGAAGGTGTAGATTGATGGAGGGATGAGTTTTATTAGAGGTGTAAATTGAAGAGGGATGAATTTTATTTGGAGGTGTAGATTGATAAGGTTGAGTTTTACTAGGATGTGTAGATTGTAGAGGGATGAGTTGTACTTGGAAGTCCAGATTGATGAGAGGAGTATTAGTTGTTATGTAGTTATGTAGATTGATAGAGGATGAGTTGTATTAGGGATGTAGATTGACAGAGGTGAGTGTTATGGTGCAGATTAATAGGTTAGTTAAGACTCAGAATGAGAAAGATTGATGGATGATCGGTTTTAAAGGTGAAAATTGATAGAGGATCTGGTTTAAAGGTCAGATTGATAGAGGGATCTGTTTTATTATTATGAATTGATGATAGAAGGAGAGTTTTATTAGGAGTGTAGATTGATAGAAGGGATGAGTTTTACTTGTAGGTCCATATTGATATGAGGGATGATTATATTAGGTGTATATAGTAGAGGATGATTTCATTATTTGTAGATTGATGGAGGGATGAGTTATTTAGATGTTGTAGATCGACAGAAGATGAGTTTATTGTGTGTAGATTAATAGAAGATGAGTTTTTTTAAGAAGGTGTAGATTGATGGATGATGATTTTATATTAGGTGTAGAATTAATAGAGGATGATGGTATTATGGGGTGTAGATGTTGGTTGAGTTGTATATAGGTGTAGATTGATAGAGGATGAGTTGTATTAGGGTGTGTAGATTGATAGAGGGATGAGTTTATTAGATGTATATTGATTGATAGAAGGATGAGTTTTATTAGGTGTAGATTGATAGAGGATGATTTTATTAGGAGTGTAGAATGATGGATGAGTTTATTAGGATCCAGATTGATAGAGGGACGATTTGGTTTGAAGGTGTAGATTGATAGAGGGATGAGTTTTATTAGGAGGACCAGATTGATAGAGGGGTGAGTTGTATTAGGTGTAGATTGATAGAGGGATGAGTTTCATTAGAGGTGTATATATGAGAGCTGTTGGATGAAAGTTGGTGAGATTTATTAGGAGATGTAGATTAATAGAGGGATGAGTTGTATTAGGTGTAGATTGATGTAGGGGTGAGTTTTATTTGAAGGTGTAGTTTTATATAGGGATGGGTTTTAAATGTGCAGATAGATATATGTTTGATTTTCATTCTGAGGTGTAGAATGATAGAGGGATGAGTTTCATTTGGAGTTGCAGATTGGTAGAGTGATGTGTTTTATTAGGAGGTCCAGATTGATAGAGGGGTGAGTTGTATTAGGTGTAGATTGATAGATGGAGGAGTTTAATTAGGATGTCCAGAATGATGGATGGATGAGGTGTTTCACAAGGTGTAGATTGATACAGGGATGACTTTTCATAGAACGTGTAGATAGATAAAGAGATGAGTTGTTTAATGAGGTTTAGATTGATAGATGGATGAGTTTTTATTAGGTTTAGATGGATAGATGGATGAGTTTTATTAGGAGGTGTAGATTGGTAGATGGATGAGTTTTTTAGGTGTAGATTGATAGAGGGATGAGTTTTTTAGGTGTAGATTGATAGAAGGATGAGTTTTATTCGAAAGTGTAGATTGATAGAGGGATGAGTTTTATTAGGAGATGTAGTTTGATTGAGGGATGAGTTGTTTTAGGTCCAGATTGAATGAGGGATATGTTTTATTAGGAGGTGTAGATTGATAGAGGGATGTGTTTTATTAGGTGTAGATTGATAGAAGGATGAATTTTATTGGAAGGTGTAGATTGATAGAGGGATGAGTTTTATTAGCAGTTCTAGATTGATTGAGGGATGAKTTTTATTTTAAGGTGTATATAGTTAGAGGGATGAGTTGTATTAGAAGGTGTAGATTGATAGCGGGATGACMTTTCATAGAAGGTGTAGATTGATGGAGGGATGACTTTTACTAGGAGGTGTAGATTGATGGAGGGATGAGTTTAATTAGRTGTACACTGATAGAGGCATGAGTTGTGTTTGAAGGTGTAGATTGATAGAATGATGAGTTTGATTAGGAGGTGTAGATTGACAGATGGCTTAGTTTTATTAGGAGGTCCAGATTGATAGAGGGACGAGTTTTATTAGGAGGTTTAATTGATTGAGGGATGAGTTTAATTAGGTGTAGATTGCATGTGGGATGACATGTATTAGGAGGTGTTAAATGATAGAGTGGTGAGTTGTATTACGAGGTGGAAATAGAGGGATGAGTTTTATTAGATGTATATTGATTGATAGGAGGATGAGTTTTATTAGGTGTAGATTGATAGAGGGATGAGTTTTATTAGGAGGTTCAGATTGATTGAGGGATGAGTTGAATTAGGTGTTGATTGATAGAGGGATGAGTTTTATAAGAAGGTGTAGATTGATAAAGGAATTAGTTTTATTAGGGGGTCCAGATTGATAGAGGGATGAGTTGTATTAGGTCCAGATTTATAGAGGGATGCATTTTATTAGGTGTAGATTGATAGAAGGATGAGTTTTTATTAGGACGTCCAAATTGATAGAGGGATGAGTTTTATTAGGTGGGGACTGATACAGGGATGAGTTTTATTCGAAGGTGTAGATTGATGGAGGGATGAGTTTTATTGAATGTTGTAGATTGACAGATGGGTGAGTTTTATTGGGAGGTCCAGATTGATAGAGGGGTGAGTTTTTTTAGGAGGTGTATATAGTTAGAGGTATAACTTATATAAGAAGGTGTAGATCGATAGAGGGATGAATTTTATTTGGAGGTGTAGATTGATAGAGGGATGAGTTTTTTTATGAGGTCCAGGTTGATAGTGGGATACGTTGTATTAAGTACAGATTGGCATCGGGATGAGATTTATCAGAATGAGTAGATTGATAGAGTGATGGGTTTTAAAGCTGCATATTGATAGAGGGATTAATTTTAATTCGGAGGTGTTGATTGATAGAGGGTTGAGTTGTATTAGAAGGTGTAGATTAATAGAGGGATGTGTTTTATTAAATGTAGATTGATAGAAGGATGAGTTTTTATTAGGAGGTCCAAATTGATAGAGGGATGAGTTTTATAAGGAGGTCTAAATTGATTGAGGGATGAGTTTTATTAGGAGGTGTAGATTGTATGTGGGATGAGTTTAATTTGATGGAAGGATGAGTTTTATTAGGTGTAGATTGATAGAGGGATGAGTTTTATTAGAAGGTGTAGACTGATAGAGGGATGATGTTTTTAGAAGGTGTAAATTGATAAAGTGATGCTAATTGTAAGAAGGTGTAGATTGATTGTGGGATGAGTTGTATTACGGAGGTCGTGATTGATGGAGAGATGAAATTTATTAGGATTGTAGATTGCATGAGGAATCAGCTGTTTTAGGAGGTGTAGATAAATAGAGGTGTGAGTTCTATTCGATGGTGTAGATTAAGAAGGATGACCTTTCATAGAAGGTGTAAATTGATAAAGGGCTGAGTTGTATTAGGTGTAGATTTATAGAGTGTGACTTGTATTAGGAGGTGTAGATTGATAGAGGGATGAGTTTGATTTGAAGGTGTAGATTGGTATAGGGATTCGTTTTATTATGACAAATTTGATAGAGGGATGAGTTTTATTGTGTCTAGATTGATAGAGGGTGAGTTTTAATAGGAGTTGTATATTGATAGAGGATGAGTTTTCATAGGAGGTATAGGTTTATAGAGAGATTCTTTGTATTAGAAGGTGTAGATTGATGTAGAGATACGTTTTAATAGACAGTGTAGATTGATAGAGGATGTGTTTTATTAGGTTTAGATTCATAGAGGGATGATTTTTTGAAAGGTGTATATTGATAGAGGGATGAGTTTTATTAGGTGTAGATTGATAAAGGGGTGAGTTTTCCTAGAAGGTGTAAGTCGACAGGGAATTAATTTTATTAGAAGGGTAGGTTAATAGAGGGATGATTATTCCTACCTTCCACCAGAGAGGTGCGTTTTAATAGGTGTAGGTTAATAGAGGGATGAAGTTATTCCTACCTTCACCAGAGAGGTGCGTTTTAATAGTGTAGGTTAATAGAGGGAGGAGTTATTCCTACCTTCCACCAGAGAGGTGCTTTAATAGGTGTAGGTTAATAGAGGGATAGTTATTCCTACTTCCACCAGAGAGGTGCGTTTTAATAGGTGTAGGTTAATAGAGGGAGGAGTTATTCCTACCTTCCACCAGAGAGGTGAGTTTTAATAGGTGTAGGTTAATAGAGGGATGAGTTATTCCTACCTTCCACCAGAGAGGTGCGTTTTAATAGGTGTAGGTTAATAGAGGGAGGAGTTATTCCTACCTTCCACCAGAGAGGTGCGTTTTAATAGGTGTAGGTTAATAAGGGAGGATTATTCCTACCTTCCACCAGAGAGGTGAGAGTGTAACGTTGGCAGCTTTTCTCCGTCCAGCTGAGCGTTGATCCCAGTCGATCTAACTTTTCCCTCAGACAACGACCACCATTCTTAGACTTAGCTCTGCATTAAATACATTATCACAGCATAATATAAATTACTATCATCTCCGTTACGCTACACACTAATATGACCCCCTGTAGAAGGTACACACTAATATGACCCCCTGTAGAAGGTACAGACTAATATGACCCCCTGTAGAAGGTACAACACTATATAGACGCCCTGTAGAAAGGTACACACTAATATGACCCCCTGTAGAAAGGTACACACTAATATGACCCCCTGTAGAAGGTACACACTAATATGACCCCCCTGTAGAAAGGTACACACTAATATGACCCCCTGTAGAAAGGTACAGCTAATATTGACCCCCTGTAAAGGTACAGCAAATGACCCTTAGAAGTACACACTAATATGACCCCCTGTAGAAGGTACACACTAATATGACCCCTGTAGAAGGTACACACTAATATGACCCTCTGTAGAAAGGTACAATGATACCTGAAGGTACACTAATATGACCCCCTGTAGAGGTACACACTAATATGACCCCCTGTTGAAAGGTACACACACATATGACCCCCTGTAGAAGGTACACACTAATATGACCCCCTGTAGAAAGGTACACACTAATATGACCCCTGTAGAAAGGTACACACTAATATGACCCCCTGTAGAAAGGTACACACTAATATGACCCCCTGTAGAAAGGTACACACAATATGACCCCCTGTAGAAAGGTACACACTAATATGACCCCCTGTAGAAGGTACACACTAATATGACCCCCTGTAGAAAGGTAGGGGTTTGTTTTGCTCTAGGATCCCCCAGCCTCACTGGATTCGTCTGAAGGTCCCCGGTATCAGTTGACAAAATGAATGGAAGTATATATGGAGACGTTTATTGTCAAAAATAAAGGGTTAAATACATGTGAAAAAAACATGTTTCCTGATCTTTCTATATCTATCAGATATAGGAGAGACACTTAAAAACTATTGGGGGACTGTTCCATGTCCCATGTAGCAAATCTGTTGTTCAATGTGTTTCTATTGGCTAATAGCAGTAAGGACAATCTGTTATTCAATGTGTTTCTTTGGCTAATAGCAGTAAGGACTATTGTTATTCAATGTGTTTCTATTGGCTAATAACAGTAAGGACTATCTGTTATTTAATGTGTTTCTATTGGCTAATAGCAGTAGAGGACTATCTGTTATTCAATGTGTTTCTATTGGCTAATAGCAGTAAGGACTACTGTTATTCAATGTGTTTTCATTGGCTAATAGCAGTAAGGACTCTCTGTTATTCAATGTGTTTCTATTGGCTAATATCAGTAACCCATTATTCATGCTTTTGTTATCATTTGAGTCTTTGAAAATATAAATGTTTAGCTTCAAAATGTTTAGTACTATTGAGTGTGTGAGCGTGTGGTGTGCGCGTGTTTGTGTTTGTGTGTGTGCATGTCCGTGTGCCAGTGTGTGTGTGTCTGTACCTGCGTAATATTCCTCCCAGAAGTGAGGCGTTGAGACACTCTGGAGGCGAGAGGCGTCTCTTCACCTCAGCGATGGTGACTTTATATTTGGAGGTTGAGCTCAGGAGGGACAGACGGCCGGGGACAGAGCAGAACAGATCTGTAGGGTTCACCACACAGGTACCTCCTAGATAGAACACATATACACATGTTAACACTAGTAACATATAGGGTTCAAGGACCTAACCCCCCTCCAATGACCCTATGTGCTAACCTCTCCTAACCCCACTAACTACCCCTTAAGGGGTAGTTGGTGGGGTTAGGGGAGGTTAGGGGAGAGTTAGGAGGTTAAGGGGTAGTTGGTGGTGTTAGGGGAGGTTAGGGGAGAGTTAGGAGGTTAAGGGGTAGTTGGTGGTGTTAGGGGAGGTTAGGGGAGAGTTAGGAGGTTAACTTCTTCTAACCCCCCATAACCCCCTAACCCCCAACCCCATAACCCCCTTAACAGAACTGATTTGGCAGGCAAAAACCTGAGGACCAATTTTTTTTCTGTTGACCTTCCAGCCAATTCCAAGCTTAAGCTATTGAAACCAAAGACTTCCGCCTCCCAAATAGCAGTTCCTATGACTTCCACTAGAAGTCAACAGTCTTTATACATGGTTTCAGGCTTGTATTCTGAAAAACCAGCGAGGAATAGTTGTTTCTCCTCAGGAAGTCCCATGGCAAAACTAGTCTCATTGCGCACGTGACCGAGGGAGCACGCTACGTTATTTTCCTTTCCTATTGAAAGTAGTTCGCTTTGTATGAAATATTATCGTTTATTTAGATATTAGAATACCTAATAATGAATTAGAAATGTTAGAAAATTACTGGTAACTTTTGGAACTCTTATGTCTGCATTCTGAACGGGTGGATTACTGAACTCAATGACGCCTACTAAACGGACTATTTTGGATATAAAGAAGGAATTTATCGAACAAAATGGCCATTCATTGTGTTCCTGGGACTCTTGTGAATGCGATCAGAGGAAGATCTTCAAAGGTAAGTTACTTATTTTATTGCTATTTGGGATTTTGTGATGCCTGTGCTTGTTTGAATAATATGCTGGAGTGGGGCGCTGACCTCAGATCATCGAATGCTGTGCTTTCGCCGTAAAGCCTTTTTGAAATCCTACGATGCGGTAGATTGCCAAGATTCTAAGCTAAAATCATGGTATGACACTTGTTATTATCATGAAGGTTTAATATTTACATTTTCTGTATTTTTAATTTGGCGCTCTGCAATTTCATCACCGATGTTGTCGAGGTGGGACCCCTGCGCCAGAAAGGTTAATGGAAGCCTCTCCCACGTAATCCAGGTAAATCAGGAATTCCCAGGGCACCTGTCTAGGCTCCATAACTTTTTTCAATCTTTACTAACAACCATGCAACTGTCTTTGAGTAGGCCAGTGTGTCTATGTATGCGGATGACTCAACACTATACACGTCAGCTACTACAGCCGACTGAAATGACTGCAACACTTAAACAAAGAGCTGCAGTTAGTTTTAGAATGGGTGGGTAAGGTATAAGTTAGTCCTAAATATTTCAAAAACTTAAACTTTGTATTGGGACAAATCATCACTTAACCCTAAACCTCAACTAATCTTGTAATGCATAAGGTGGAAATTGAGCAAGTTGAGGGTGACTATTCTAACCTGAGTTACATGGTTGTGAAAACTGTCATGGTCAAAACATGTTGATACAAATAGCTAAGATGGGGAAGAGTCTGTCCATAATAAAGCACTGCTCTGCTTCTCTAGGATAGGGGGCAGAGTTTTCACTTTGGGAAAAATAGCGTGCCCAATTTCAACTTCCTTCTACTCATCCCCAGAATATAAGATATGCATATTATTAGTAGATTTGGATAGAAAACACTCTGAAGTTTCTAAAACTGTTTGAATCATGTCTGTAAGTATAACAGAACTTATRTAGCAGGCAAAACCCTGAGGACTAACCATTTATTTTTTGATGTCACTGTCTGTTCAATGAGKTTTCATTGGAATACAACATTTCTGATCACCCTGTTCTCAGTTCCTACTGCTTCCACTGGATGTCACCAGTCTTAGGAAATAGGTTGAGGATATTMATWGTGCAATGAAGAAGAAGGCCATCAGGAAGTAGAGTAACGTCATGTGTACTGTTTGAGAGTTGCGCAAGACTTGAAAAGTAGCATTAGTTTGTTGTCCACCTGTATTGAAAACAGATAGAACCGTCTTCAATTTGATCGATTATTAATGTTTACAAATACCTTAAGTTGTACTACAAAAGTAGTTTGAAATGTTTTGGCAAAGTTTAAAGGTAATTTTTTAGATATTTTGTAGTGACGTTCTTCAAAGTGGAAGCTGTTTTTTCTGGATCAAACGGGACAAATAAATGGACAATTTGGACATATATGGACGGAAWTAATCGAACAAAAGGACCATTTGTGATGTTTATGGGACATATTGGAGTGCCAACAAAACAATCTCGTYAAAGGTAATGMWTGTTTTATATTTTATATCTGCGTTTTGAGTAGCGCCGGCATGGTTGAAATATGCTACATTCTCTTTGTTGACATTGTGCTATCATCAGATAATAGCATCTTATGCTTTCGCCGAAAAGCCTTTTTGAAATCTGACATGTTGGCTGGATTCACAACGAGTGTAGCTTTAATTTGATATCTTATATGTGTGATTTAATGAAAGTTTGATCTTATATMATTTTTTGGAATTTGGCGCTCTACATTTTCCCTGGCTATTGGCCAGGTGGGACGCTACCGTCCCGCTATCCCAGAGAGGTTTAACAGCACTACCAACAAGGCAGGTCCTACAGGCCCTAGTTTGTCGCACCTGGAATACTGTTCAGTCATGTGGTCAGGTGCCACAAAGAGGGATTTAGGAAAATTGCAATCGTTTCAGAACAGGGCAGCACGGCTGGCCCTTAAATGTATACGGGGAGCTAACATTAATAATATGCATGTCAATCTCTCATGGAACAAAGTGTAAGAGAGATTGACTTCATCACTACTTGTTATTTGTGAGAGGTATTGACATGTTGAAAGCACTGAGCTGTCTGTTTAAACTACTGGCACWCAGCTCAGACACCCATGTATACCCCACAAGACATGCCACCAGAGGTCTCTTCACAGTCCCCAAGTCCAGAACAGACTATGGGAGGCGCACATTACTACATAGAGCCATGGCTACATGGAACTCTATTCCACATCAAGTAACTGATGCAGCAGTAGAATCAGATTGTCAAAACAGATAAAAATACACCTTATGGAACAGCGGGGACTGGGAAGAGACACACTAACAGGTACAGACACACACATACACACACACAATCTACACACGCGTTCATTGTAATATTGTTGTTTGGTGGTATTATACATTTATATTGCATATATGTAGTGGTGTAATAATTTTATATGATGTACATTTGTATATTTTGTTGTATATGTAATGTAAGTAACCCTAACCCAAACACATTGGAGCCCAGGAAGAGTAGCTGCTACCTTGGCAGCAGCTCATGGGAATCCCTGATAAATATCATTGGAAAAGAAAAGGCGCAACGCTTGCTCACCATTACAAATGTGTAGTTTTATTAGACAAGGTTAAAAGATTGATGTTCCCGAATAAATACAAACACAAACCAACCCTAGCAGCTGCTTACAGTCTGGGAGGCATAGCATCAGGGTAACAGGGAGGTTGGACTGACAACACATCAGGGTAACAGGGAGGTTGGACTGACAACACATCAGGGTAACAGGGAGGTTGGTACTGACAACACATCAGGGTAACAGGGAGGTTGGACTGACAACACATCAGGGTAACAGGGAGGTTGGACTGACAACACTTTATCAATGAGAACATTGATCAATGAGAACTCTAATTTAAATAAGGCTTGCAAATCCAGCCATAGTCGTTCACTATTTGATACAGGATTAAATATGGTCATAGGCTAACGTGTACGAGTGTGTGCGTTTGTGTGTGTGAATTCCGGCTGTGTGACAGTTTCCGGCCTGGCATGTCAGTCAGGCTCACATCTCTGAAAGCTGTGAGTTCACATCATAGTAATTCCTCCAAAAATGTTTTGAATCAAAGTAGTTTGTATTTTATGTTGCCACGGGCAATGGAAAAGGAGCTATTGCCGATAGTACGGTGGAGCGCGTGGGCCCAGAGGCGATAGCTCTATTTAAGCAGCGGAGAGTAGCCTCGGGCAGCGGCGGAGCTGCGGCGGGATCACACTCGGAATCAAGCGCCTTTTACAAGTTTACCACGAAAATTAAAGAAAATGAGACATGGGCCAAATGTCATTCTCCTCCTATTTTAACCACAATGTTTATAGCACCTGTCACAAGACAGCACAGCCCACACAAACCCAGCAGCAGTCTGAGAGAGGGTGCGTGCACGTGGAGGGTGATATGCTTGATCAGATGCTGAAGGCTTGGCGGGATACTGGTGATTAAAACACAGACACTGCTCTAAGTAGGAGCCACGTTTCTGGAGACATTTCTTTTGAAAAAGGTTGTGTGAATATTCATGGCGCCAAAGCCGGCGTCAGAAAGAACAACATTAATATGATCTCAGCTGAATTCGGGCCGCGCGGCATTAGCATATCAAAGCGGCCGCCCGAGGCGAGAGAAGCTATCGATACGGGAGCGCGAGGTAAAGCAAAGATTATTGGTTGTGATGGTTGGAGCAGTGGAGCTCGCGGCTAAATCCTACACACCATTAACCAAAAGTGATAGCGGAGAGATTCCCGCATCAAGCTTCCAGAACCCCCCCCTCAAAACCCCCACCTAGACAGAGTAGCACACACACACATATATACACACACACACCTAGACAGTTTATGCTACTGTTATAGACTCGCTACTGTAKACAGCTTATCTATTTACTGTTATTTTATTTCTTAACCTACCTATTGTTAACCTAATAGCTTTTTAGCACTATTGCTTAGGGACTATAAGAAAGCATTTCACTGTAAGGTCTACACCAGGTGTATTCGGCGCACGTGACAAATAAATGTTGATTTGATTTATGAAACATTAACTACTAGACACAGACTGCTCGGTGAAAAATTACACGTGTTTATAGCTCGAGAATAACGGAATAATAACGCCTTCTTTGCTTCTTTCACATCAACAGAAAGTGATGCGGTAAAAATACCGGAAAGCCGTTTCATTTTTGTTGTCCTTTTAGCTCTAGCTAAAAGTTTTTATTTAAATGTTATAATTTTTTTWTTYATTTACATTTTATTTACTTTACCACACAAACAAATGGAAAAGTCAACAGCCTAGTGGATTCAAATCAGCAGGAATAACATGTCAGAGTTCTAATGATCTATTTCTACACCCTTAGGCTATATTTCATTATACAGTTAATTTCCAATTTGTCAAAGATAACAAGTAATAAAAACAGCCATAAGTTTTCACTAATTACATTAAAACATCCTTCTGTATTACTGTGAAGCTCAACATAATGAAATAACATCAACACATCCTGCAGTTACAACTGTGAAGGCCAACACAATGAAATTACATAAAAAATTWATTATGTTATTACTGTGAAAGCCAACACAATGAAATTACATAAAAAATAAATTATGTTATTACTGTGAARGCCAAACAATGAAATKACCAAAACATCCTTCAATTTTTACTGTGCCTGCCAAACAATGAAATTACCAAACGACTATCATTATAACTGTTAGAATTACTATTAATATTGTTATTATTACTGTCATTATTTGTGTTATTATAACTATTATTGTTTCTGTTATTAATATTACTCCGATTACTGTTATTATTATTATTGCTATTATTAGTGTCATTATTATACCTTTATTATTACTGTAATTATTATTAGTCTTATTACAACTGTTATTATTACGGTTACTATAACTATTATTATTACTGTTATTATAACTATTATTATTACTGTTATTATAACTATTATTATTACTGTTATTATAACTGTTATTATTACTGTTATAGAATTAACTGTTTACTCTATAAAATTATTATTATGATTACTATACTGTTTTATATAAAATGTTATTATTCTGTTATATTCCTGTTATTATTACTGTTATATAACTATTATTATTATGTTATTTATGAACTATTCTTATTATGATTACTAGAACTGTTAATTATTACTGTTATTATCTACTTAGAATTAACTGGTTACTATTACCACTATTATTATTCCATGATTACTATAACTGTTATTATATGGTTACTGTTTATTATGAAGGACTGTTATTTATTTAACTGTTCATTCATTACTGGTTATTATTACTGTTATTATATACTGTTATTATACATTATATTACTGTTATCATATTATTATATTTACTATTAGTTATCTGTTATTAAACTGTTTTATAACTTATTTATACTGTTCATTATTACTGTTTATTATACATTATTATTATATAATGTTATTATACTGGTTATTATAACTATTATTCATTATGATTACTAGAACTGTTAATTATACACTGTATTATTCACTGTTATTATAACTATTATTATTACTGTTTTATTCATTACTGTTATTCATTCGGCGTTATTAATTATACTAGAATTTACCTGTTATTATTTAACTATTTTATTACGGTTATTGTTGTTTAATCACTGTTTTATATATTGTTTACTAATTGTTTGCTGTTACTATTGGTATAATATACTGTTATTTATTGTTACTCTTGTTACTAATTTACTGTTATTATTGTTACTAATATCTATGTTACTATTGTTCTAAATATTACTGTTATTATTGTTTACTGATTGTTTATCGTTTCACTATTATTATTGTTATTATTGTTATTATTATTACTGTTATTATTGTTTACTTATTGTTACTATTATTACTGTTATTATTGTTACTATTATTACGTTACTTGCATACGTAATTCTAACCTATTATTTCTGTTTTTTATAACCGCTTACTGTAACTTATTGTTAATATGGTATCTTATTATTCCTGTTATTATTATTATTATTGTTGTTGTCATTTTTTCTCATTGTTAAAAGCCATATTGATTTGGGGTTTTCTTCTTTTTCATTGTTCATTTGATAATAGAGTTGGTTAGGAGAATGGACAGATCCTGAGCAGAAAGAATAATTATTCCGCAGGGGTGCACTACATAATTACCATCACAATAGATAAGATGAGTAAGAGTTAGGCGTTTAATCGGAGATCAAAATAAAGATGGAAGCATTATCTAAAAGGAAATAATTTTTGTGAAACTAGACAATTTTATGACACACCTGTACTATTTTCATTTTTTCTCAGTTTGCGTTTAAAATGATTACATTAGATGTCACGTCAATCCAGAGATTCTCCTACTATGCCTCAAGCTGTAATGTCGGCTTTAATTGACGCTATCAGTGCACCTTCCATCATTCTCCTAACCAACTCTATTATCATTGTAGAATAGAGTGCGTAATTCTTTCTCTCAGATCTGTCATTCTCCTAACCAACTCTATTATCAAAATGAACAATGAAAAGAAGAAACCCAAATCAATATGGCTTAACAATGATAAAAATGACAACAACAATAAAATAATAATAATAAGGAATAATAATAATACATATAACAATAAGTTACAGTAAGGGTTATAAAACAGAAATAATAGGTTAGAATTACTATTGCAATAACAGTAATAATAGTAACAATAATAACAGTAATATTAGTAACAATAGTAACAATAATAAATAATAATAATAACAATAATAACAGTAATAATAGTACGATAAAATAGTAACAATAATAACAGTAATATTAGTAACAATAGTAACAGTAATATTAGTACAATAATAACATTAATATACAGTAGTAACAATAATAACAGTAATATTAGTAACAATATTAACAGCAACAATAGTAACAATAATAACGTAACAACAATAACCGTAATAATAATAGTTATAATAACAGTAATTCTAGTAATATATAGCAATAATAACAGTAATAATAAAGTAATAATAATAGTTATAATAACAGTATAATAACAGTTATAATAACAGTTCTAGTAATCATAATAATAATAGTTATAATAACAGTAATAATAACAGTAATAATAATAATTATAATAACAGTAATAATAACGTAATAATATAGTTATAATAACAGTAATATAAACAGTTATAGTAATCATAATAATAATAGTTATAAAACAGTAATAATAATAGTTATAATAAGTAATTAACAGTAATAATAACAGTAATAATAACAGTAATAATAACAGTTATAATAACAGTTATAATAACAGTTTAGTAACATATAATAATAGTTTATAGTAACAGTAATTCTAGTAATAATAACAGTATAATAACAGTTCTAGTAATCATAATAATAATAGTTAATAATCAGTAATAATAATAGTTTAATAACAGTAATAATAAGTAATAATAACAGTAATAATAAAGTTATAATAACAGTTAGTAATCATAATAATAATAGTTATAGTAACAGTAATTCTAGTAATAATAACAGTAATAATAACAGTTATAGTAATCATAATAATAATAGTTAATAACAGTAATAATAACAGTTATAATACAGTAGTAATAATAGTTTATATAACAGTAATAATAATAGTTATAGTAACGTAATAAATAAGTTGTAATAAGACTATAAATAATTACAGTAATAATAAAGGTATAATAATGACACTAATAATAGCAATAATATAATAACAGTAATCGGAGTAATATTAATAACAGAAACAATATAGTTATAATAACACAAATAATGACAAGTATATATACAATATTAATAGTAATTCTAACAGTTATAATGATAGTCGTTTGTAATTTCATTGTTTGGCAGGCACAGTAAAAATTGAAGGATGTTTTGGTAATTTCATTGTTTGGCCTTCACAGTAATAACATAATTTATTTTTTATGTATTTTCATTGTGTTGGCTTTCACAGTATAAACATAATAAATTTTTTATGTAATTTCTTTGTGTTGGCCTTCACAGTTGTAACTGCAGGATGTGTTGATGTTATTTCATTATGTTGAGCTTCAAAGTAATAAGAAGGATGTTTTAATGTAATTAGTGAAAACTTATGGTTGTTTTATTACTTGTTATCTTTGACAAATTGGAAATTAACTGTATAATGAAATATAGCCTAAGGGTGTAGAAATAGATCATTAGAACTCTGACATGTTATTTCTGTGATTTGAATCCACTAGGCTGTTGACTTTTCCATTTGTTGGTGTGGTAAAGTAAATAAAATGTAAATAAATAAAAAATTATAACATTTAAATAAAAACTTTTAGCTAGAGCTAAAAGGACAACAAAATGAAACGGCTTTCCGGTATTTTTACCGCATCACTTTTCTGTTGATGTGAAAGAAGCAAAGAAGGCGTTATTATTCCGTTATTCTCGAGCTATAAACACGTGTAATTTTTCACCGAGCAGTCTGTGTCTAGTAGTTATTGTTTCATAAATCAAATCAACATTTATTTGTCACGTGCGCCGAATACACCTGGTGTAGACCTTACTGGAAATGCTTTCTTATAGTCCCTAAGCAATAGTGCTAAAAAGCTATTAGGTTAACAATAGGTAGGTTAAGATAAAATAACAGTAAATAGATAAGCTGTCTACAGTAGCGAGTCTATAACAGTAGCATAAACTGTCTAGGTGTGTGTGTGTATATATGTGTGTGTGTGCTACTCTGTCTAGGTGGGGGTTTTGAGGGGGGGGTTCTGGAAGCTTGATGCGGGAATCTCTCCGCTATCACTTTTGGTTAATGGTGTGTAGGATTTAGCCGCGAGCTCCACTGCTCCAACCATCACAACAAATAATTTTGCTTTACCTCGCGCTCCGTATCGATAGCTTCTCTCGCCTCGGGCGGCCGCTTTGATATGCTATGCCGCGCGCGCCCGAATTCAGCTGAGATCATATTAATGTTTTTCTTTCTGACGCCGGCTTTGGCGCCATGAATATTCACACAACCTTTTTCAAAAGAAATGTCTCCGAAACGCGGCTCTCTACTTAGAGGCAGTGTCTGTGTTTTATCATCATCACGTAACTCCCAGGTATCCAAGCAAGCCTTCGCATCTGATCAAGCATATAACACTCTCAACGTGCAACGCAGCCTCTCTCAGACTGTGCTGGGTTTGTGGTGGGCTGTGCTGTCTTGTGACAGGTGCTATAAAAAACTTGTGGTTAAAATAGGAGGAGATTCATTGTGCCCATGGTCTCATTTTCTTTAATTTCGTGGTAACTTGTAAAAGGCGCCTTGATTCCCGCGAGTGTGACTCTCGCCTGCAGCTCCGCCTGGTCCGCGAGGTATCTCCGCTTGCTTTAATGAGCTTCGCTCTATGGGCCAGCGTTCCACCGTACTATCGGCAATAGCCTTTGTCATTTTCAATTGCCCCGTGCAAACATAAATACAATACTCTTTGATTAAACAATTTTCTGAGGAATTACTATGATGTGAACATACAGCTTTCAGAGATGTGGAGCTGAGACTGACCATGGCAGCAGCGGGCCAAGGCGGAATAACTGTCACATAAACAGCGGAATTCACCACACAACGCACAGACTCGTCACGTTAGCTATGACATATTTAATCCTGTATCTAGTGAAACGACTATGGCTGGATTTGCAGCCCTTATTTTAACTTAGACGTTCTGATTGGATCATATGTTCTCATTGATAATGTTGGTCAGTCCACCTCCTTTGACTGATGTGTTGGTAGTCCAAACTCCCTGTTTACCTGATGTGTTGTCAGTCCAACCTCCCCTGTTACCTGAATGTGTTCAGTACACCTCCTGTTACTGATTGGTTGTCAGTGCCAACTGTCTCTGTTACCCTGATGCTATGCTCAGACTGTAAGCACTGCTAGGTTGGTTTGTGTTTTGTATTTAATTCGGGACATCAATCTTTTAACTTGTCTAATAAAACCTACACATTTGGGTATGGTGACAAAGCGTTGCGCTTGTTTTCTTTTCGCAATGTATTTATCAGGGATTCCCATGAGCTGCTGCCCAAGGTGCAGCCTACTCTCTGGCTCCAATAGTGTTAGGCTTAGTATTACATTACAGATACAACAAAAATATACGATGTATAGCATCATATAAAATTGAATTACAAGAGTTCACAAAATTGGAAGACGAATTGGATAGAAGATGAGGAAGTAAATGTATCAAAGTATAAGCATAATAGAACAACTCCATACATATGAATGCTATAAATGTTAGTAATAACACGCAACAAATAATTGACAATGAACGCGTGTGTAGTGTGTGGTGGTGTATCGTGTGGTGTCCTGTACTGTTTAGTGTGTCTCTTCCCAGTCCCGCTGTTCAATATAAGGTGTATTTTTATGTGTTTTGGAAAAATTGTGATTCTAACTACTTGTCATCAGGTTACATTGTGTGGAATATTTCCATGTAGCCATGGCTCTGATGTAGGTAATGTGTCCCAAGTCTTGTTCTGGACCTTGGGGACTGTGAAGAGCCTCTGGTGGCAATGTCCAGTGTGGGGTATACATGGGTGGTTCTGAGCTGTGTGCCTAGGTATTTAAAGCAGACAGCTCAGTGTTTAAATGGTAATACTCCCACAAATAACAAGTAGTTGATGAAGTATCTCTCTTACACTTGTTCCAAGAGATTTGACATGCATATTATTTGTAGCTCCCGTGATACATTTACGGGCCAGCCGTGCTGCCTGTTTCTGAAACGATGCCAATTTTCCCTTAAAATTCCTCTTGTGGCACCCTGACCACATGACGAACAGTATCAGTGCGACAAACTAGGGCCTGTAGACTGCCTTTTGGTTTAAAGTGCTGTTTAACCTCTCTGGTGCGGGACGGTAGCGTCCACCTGGCCAATAGCCAGGGAAAATGTGAGCGCCAAATTCAAAAAATTAATATAATAGAATCAAACTTTCATTAAATACAACATTAGATATCAATTAAAGTACACTCGTTGTGATTCAGCCCAACTGTCAGAGATTTCAAAAAGGCTTTTTCTCGGCGAAAGCATACAGATGCTATTTCGTGATGAATACAGAATGTCAACAATGAGAATGTAGCATATTTCAACCATGGCCGCGCTACTCAAACCGATATAAATACAATCATTGACATTTTAACGAGATTGTTTTGTTGGCACTTTGTCCATATGTCCCATAAACATCAAAAATGGTCCTTTTGTTCGATTAATTCGTCGCATATTGTCAATTTGTCCATTTATTGTCCCAGTTTGGTCCAGAAAAAACAGCTTTTCGCACTTTGAAGAACGTCACTACCAAATATCATAAAAAAATTAAACTTTAAACTGTGCCAAAACATTTAAACTACTTCTGTAAGTAAACGTTTAAGGTATTTGTAACATTAATATCGTCAATTGGAAGACGGTTCTATTTGTTTTAATACAGGTGGACAACACTATGCTCACTTTTCAAGTCGTTGCGCAACTCATCAACAAAAGTACACATGACTTACTACTTTCTGTTTATCTACTCTGATGGTTCTACTCCTTCAATGCAAAGATATTTCCTTCAACCTAATTTCTATGACTGGTGAACTTCAGTTGGAAGCAGTTAGAACTGAAGAATGGTGATAGAAATGGTTGATTTCGCCTAATGAAACCTATTGAACAGACGTGGACAATTCTAAAATAATGGGTTAGGTCCTCAAGGGGTTTGGCCTGCTACATAAGTTCTGTATACTTAAGACATGATTAAACAGCTTTTAGAAACTTCAGAGTGTTCTATCCAAATTACTAATAATTGCATATCTTATCTGGGGATGAGTAGGAAGGAAGTTGAAATGGGCGGCTTTTTTCAAAAGTGAACTCTGCCCTCTATCGCTAGAGAGGCAGAGCAGTGCTTTATTATGGACAGACTTCTCTCCTCTTAGCTAAACTGTTGTTCAACATGTTTTTGACCATGAGTTCACAATCCATGGTAACTCAGGTAGAATAGTCAACCAGTACTCAAAATTGCTCAATTTCCACTTATGCATTCTAAAGATTTTTAGTTGAGGTTTAGGGTTAAGTGAAATGATTGTCCCAAATACAGCTTAAGTTTTTGAATATTTATGGACTAACTTTACCTTAAACTCCCTCATCTACAAACTACTTGCAGTCTTGTAAGTGTTGCAGTTCATTTCCAAAAGTCGTGTAGTAAGCTGACGTGTATAGTGTTGAAATCATCGCATACATAGACCACTGGTTACTCAAGCCAGTGGTCATGTGTTATATTAAGATTGAAAATAAGTATGGAGCTAGACAGCTGCCCTGGGAATTCCTGATTCTAACTGGATACGTGGGTAGAGGCCTTCCATTACCCTTTCTGGCGCAGGGGTCCCACTCGACAACATCGGTGAAATTGCGAGCGCCATTAAATAACAGAAAATGTAATATTAACCTTCATGATATACAAGTGTTCCATACATGAATTTTAGCTTAGAATTTGGCATCTACCGCATCGTGGATTCAAAAAGGCTTTAAAAGGCGAAAGCAATAGCATTCGATGATCTGGGGTCAGCGCCAACTTCCAGCATTTAATTCAAAGCACAGGCATTCAAAACCAAAATAGCAATAAAATAATACTTACTTTGAAAGATCTTCTCTGATTGCCTCACGAAGAGTCCCAGGAACTGATGGCATTTTTGGTTCGATAACTTCCTTTCTTTATATCCAAATAGTCCGTGTAGTAGGCGTCATTCGAGAGTAATCCACCCGCTCAAGATGCATGACATAAGAGTTTCCATAAGTTCCATAATTTTCTAACATTTCTATTCATTATTTAGGTATTTCTAATATAACGATAATATTTCGATACAGGGCGATACTATCTTTCAATATGGAAAAGGACAAATACGTAGAGTGCTGCCACCTCGGTCCTACGTGCCCAATGAGACTAGTTTGCCTGGTTTCTGAGGAGGAAACAGCTTTTTTGCCCGCTGGTTTTTTGTTTCAGATATCAAGGCTCTGACCGATGTATAAAATTGTGAGAGTGATCTTCTAGTTGGATGTCATGGAA